>NW_015151406.1:117538-124201 GCF_000732505.1 Cyprinodon variegatus | reverse complement strand
TAAAAGATTTCCTTATCTGTCAAACCAATGCCAAAGTATAACTTCACAGGATGCTCCGAATTCCTCGTTTTAGGGAAGAAAGTGCTTCTTGTAGGAGTTGTCATAAAAATACAACTTGTTTCTCGTAATTTTATGACTTTATTCTTTTAATGTTACGGCTTTATTCTCGAAATGGAGAACATAAACTCTCTAGCCTGGCCCCAATACTCCGTGGTAGCAGCCCTAGATCCTTGCCTGAACTGATCATACACTATTCTACAGCTGATTAACCCAGAGACCAAAGCCACACTGGCCATCCTCTGCTACAAACCCATTATTGGTTTGATGGTTTGATTGGTCATGTTTATGCCAAAATAAATTACATGAGACCAAATTGTTGCTTAGGCATGGCCAGGGCAGTGAGGGACATTAAAAGATCCACTTTCTTTGAATAGATTTCGATATGCATAGCTTGAAAGACGGCCACATAAATACTAAAAAACACGGCAATTTCTCCTTAGAAAGAAAATAAAAATACAAAATAGCTTTCCTGGAAAAGTTAGATAATGCATAGTTTTCAGATATTAATCACCACAGCTTGTGAAAGAGCCTCTTCTTAAGCAAAGCTGTTTTCTGTTAGCTGTTTTTGTTGGTTTATAAACGATCCCCTTTCTGTGCTGCTGCAGCCCGGTTCTATAATTTACTTGGCCTCTACAGGACCAAGACGACGTACTTTTCCTCTGCTCTCTGTGTGTGGTGGCTAACGCTCTCCCCCTGCGAGAGCCCCCCTTACTTGAGCTTTTGCCTGATGGAAAATCTCATGCCTCAGAGAGAGAGTGCACATGTCTCGCAGACAGCTGCTGAGCGTCCTGCAGCACGCTGGCCTCCACATGGGTCTGGCTCACATCGCTGTGCATCTGCTTTGATTGTTGTTACATAACCTGGCATTTTGTTCTCCCAAGCATCCCAGCCCTCTTCTTCACCCTCCCCTAACACTGCGTACCCCATAGAGAACAACTTTTAACCTTCAGTTGAGCGTTTTTTAATAGTTTTCCTTTATCTTCTGAGAACTCTTCTTTTTGAATATGCCTAATTATATAAGTACATGTCCTTTATTTAGCGGTGAAACAGATAAATATAACATGACACTCTGAACAAAAGAATCACTAATAAATGCAAATACTTCACTGGCAGTTTTAAAGTTTTATTTTAGTTGATTTCTCTGTTAAAATGTTCTGTACAGTCAGAAGATATTTTAATGGACAAGTTTGGGCATAAAGGCAAGGCAAGGCAAATTTATTTGTATAGCACAATTCAGTACAAAGACAATGCAAAGTGCTTTACATGATTAAAATATAAGAAAATAAAACTGAATCAAAGCAAGTAGGAACAAATAAAAAATGCAGAAACAAAAAAGAATAATAAAAACAGTTGGACTAAAGAAAATAAAAAGTTGAACCAATGATGTTTTTGTTGAACTGTTTAACTAGAACAGTGGAAGGCAATCCTAAACAAACGTGTTTTTAGTCTTGATTTAAAGGAACTCAGGCTTTCCGCACTTTTCCAGTTTTCTGGTAGTTTGTTCCAGATAAGTGGAGCATAGGAACTAAATGCTGCTTCTCTATGTTTAGTTCTGGTTCTAGGTCTGCAGAGCAGGCTGGAGCCAGAAGACCTGAGTGGTCTGGAGGGTTGATACACTGATAGCAAGTCTGTGATGTATTTAGGTGCTAAGCCATTCAGAGATTTATAGACTAACAGAAGTATTTTAAAGTCTATTCTCTGAGATACAGGGAGCCAGTGGAAGGACTTTAGAACTGGGGTGATGTGCTCTACTTTCTTAGTCTTAGTGAGGACACGGGCAGCAGCGTTCTGGATCAGCTGCAGCTGTCTGATCCACTTTTTAGGCAGACCTGTGAAAACACCGTTGCAGTAATCAATTCGACTAAAAATAAACGCATGGATTAGTTTTTCCAGATCATGCTGAGACATTAGTCCTTTAATCCTGGAAATGTTCTCCAGGTGATAGAAAGCCCACCTTGTAATTGTCTTTAAATGCTTTTGGAGGTTCAAGTCTGAATCCAGCTCTACACCTAGATTTGGGGCCTGATCAGTGGTTACTAGCTGAAGCGACTGAAGCTGTGTGCTAACTTTAGATCTCTCCTCTATTGGTCCAAAGATTATTACTTCAGTTTTGATTTTATTCAGTTGAAGAAAATTATGGCATGGCTAAATTATGTTTTTTTTCCCCCCTCATCAGTGCTCTGTAGCGCCACCCTAAAGGCAAAAGCCAATTGGGTGTGGGTGTGGGGTTCTCTGTAACTCCTCCCTCATCTCCATGGTTGCAGTGTGTACTTCAGGTGTTTCCTGGAATGGTCCTTTAAAGTGCAATCATTTCCGTTCCCCTCAGCGGTCAGGTGTTGTTACCTGGGTGGAGAGGATCGAAGTAACGTTGCAACTAACGATTATTTTATTAGTTATCTGTTGATTAGGTCTGGCGTTCCAAAAAAGAACTGCATCTAGGGCTGAAACAATTCATTGGATTAATCAGTTATTTAAATAATGGTCAACCAATTTAAGAATTGTTTAATCGTTAACTGGAATATAGAGACTATAAAAGGTGTCTTTAGCTGACAGAACGACTCACTTAGAGCAGGAATTATACCAAGATTGTAAAAAAGTTATAATCTGTCAGTATGCTCTATCCAGAACTCCTCAAGTAAGAAAGTGTTAGTTTCACCTGGTTCAATTTCGTAAAAAGATTTTATTAAAAAAATCTTTGGCTATTCGATTATTAATCATCATTAATCAACAGATTAATCTATTAGCAAAGTAATCGTTAGTTGCGGCGCTATCTGCATATTTTAGTGGGATCATAATCCCGATGAACAGAGGATGTTTGGAGATGGACTTTCTCAGTTAAAGGGGTGTTAAAACTATTTTTCCAACTCATAAAGTAAATAAAGCAAAGCACCGAACAGCCAGAGCGTTAAAGCATCTTGACCAGCGTTTGATCCAGCGTCCAGATTTCTGCCTTTAGGCGTTTTTTGACGCCAAGAAAGGCTTTCAGTGTTAACGAGACATTAAACTTTTGTGATCTACTTTGATTTGTTTTTGCTATTTTGTTGCAGGACAGATTTCCTGTAAAGAGCAGCCTGGACTCCAAAATGGGGGTGAAAACCTTCACCCACAGTTCCACCTCCCACAGCCAGGAGATGCTCGACAAACTAAACGCCCTGCGCAATGAGGGACACCTGTGTGACGTCACCATCCGGGTCCAAGACAAGCTCTTCCTGGCTCATAAAGTGGTCTTGGCCTGCTGCAGCGAATTTTTCCGCTCCAAGCTCGTTGGCCGACCAGAAGAAGAGGAAAAGTTTGTGTTGGACCTTCATCATGTGACCGTCAGCGGGTTCGCTCCACTTTTGGAATACGCCTACACCTCCACCCTTTCCATCAGCACAGAGAACATCATTGACGTCCTGGCTGCTGCTAGCTACATGCAGATGTTTGCTGTGGCTAGCACGTGTTCGGAGTTCATGAAGTCCAGTATTCTGTGGAGCCCGACTAACAACAACGGCCCCGGCATCGCAGCGGATAAACCGCATGAGGCGGCGGCCGAGAGCGCCTCGTCGAACTGTGTCCTGACGCCGCTGGACGGCAGCGTGTCCCCTGTGTCGTCCGACTGCAGCGTGATGGAGAGGAACGTTCCCATCTGCCGGGAATCCCGACGGAAAAGGAAAAGCTTTGTAACGATGGCGTCGCCGGAGAGTCCGCTCAAATGCACTACACAGATGGTCACCACCTCCCCTCAGATTCCCAACCCCTCCCCTTCGTTCTCGGACGGGCCCGCCCCGCCGGTGGAGTCCTCCCTGGCCTTTCCCTGGACTTTCCCTTTTGGCATCGACCGAAGGTTCCACTCGGACAAATCAAAGCTGCCAGAGAGCCCCCGCTGTTTAGAGCAGGGCGCCCCGGGGACCTCGGAGGGCGTGGTCGCCCGTCGGCTCAGCGACTTCCTGACATGCGAGAGCTCCAAGGTGGTGTCCTCGCCGGCGGCAACGGAGGAGGAAGATGTGAGGGTAAAGGTGGAGCGCCTCAGTGATGAGGAGGTTCAGGAGGCATCATCACAGCCGGTCAGCGCCTCTCAGAGCTCCATGAGTGACCAGCAGACGGTGCCAGGGAGCGACCAGGTCCAGGAAGAGCTGCTAATCAGTCCTCAGTCCTCTTCTATAGGTGGGAAATGTCAAATATTAACTTAATATTAGACCAGGGCTGAAACTGAATCGGATTAATCAATAATTGAAATAATTGTCAACTAATTCAGTAATCAATTGATCGTTAACTGGAGTATAGAGACTCTAAAATATGCATTTAGCTGACAGAGAGACCCACTTAGAGCAGGAATTATACCAAAATTGCAAAAATAAAACACAAATATTTTGAATTCAAGATAAAAATCTTTTGTCTATAAATCTGCTCTATCTAGAACTCCCCAAGCTGACAAGTTTTAGTTTCACTTGGTATAATTGTGCAAAACGTCTTCTTTAAGGAACCTTTGGCTATCCGATTATTATTCGAAATAATAATTTACAGATGAATCGATTTGTAATATAATCGTTAGTTGCAGCCCTAGACTGAAATCACCATTAATCCAATTGTTTCAGCTTTGGATGAATCTAAACCTAATCTATTTGAGATTAGCTGCTTTAAGAGTTGTTCGTTTAACTTTGCCTCCATGATTCATTTTACTTTTTGCTTCCCAGGCTCAATGGATGAAGGAGTGTCTGAAAGCTTGCCTTCTATGCAGAGCACCTCTAACGCTGCAGGACACACAGAGGATGATGAGAGGTATCATGACTTTGTTGAGGCCTTTGTCAGAACTTGCCATGAAGAACATATAGACAAGAACCCGATTACAGCATGTCTGAACCCCGCCTGTTTAGATAATAAATCTAGATCTAGAACCTGCTCACGTCAGACATTAAACAACTGACGCATGTTATCGTTGTCTCCTACCACTTAGATGGAAATGGCTTTAAACAGGGCAGACTTGACATCATTTGGAAAGAATTAGAAGAAGAAACCTCCTCGTTAAAAAGTTCCATACAGGCTGACAGGCAAACAGAACTTAATAGAGAACAGAGCAACTCGCAAACATTACATATTCAGATCAATGGAATGGGATACTGATCGGATGGTTTGAAAAATGGACGAAATTTAGCCTGAAAAAAGAACGCAAGAGACTATGGGGGAAAATTAGAATTAACAGCATTGATGAAAAGAACTTAATGATCTTTTTTGGAGCATTGATGCTTATAAAGGATCTATGGTAGAGCTCGTTTGTCCACTTGGGGAGCAGCGGCCTGCTGAGTTTATCCAGGTCTTCAAGGGCTTCATTGGTATCAGTGATGGGGTTTTATAGGCTCTTTCCCACTGAGCGTAACTCTTTAACGAGTGTTTTTCTAACAAGGATCGACCCGCTAACAAATGCCTTCGCTGGCAGCTGGGTGTCTGGTGATAGCATCACACTGGGTTAGCGTTGATGATGTCACCAGTTTGTATACCTTTATTTTTACCTGCAAGTCATTAAGAACAAGTTCTTATTTACAGTGGAGGCCTGACAACTGGAGTAACCACTTAGGAAAAGGAAAGTAGGGCTAAAATAAATACAGTCTATTTGACAGAAATCAGGAACGTGAACAATGGAGAGCGCCGTGAAGAAGCCAGGGTGTAGCTTTATTGTTTCTCTCTGTTAGCTGTCTGAATCCCTCTCACCGTAGCTGCTCCATTTTTATGGAAACAGAGTTGATTCTGCTTGTTGGATAAGAAGCGACTGGCGCTGCGTGTTGACGTCCGTACGTTGGGTTCAATGGTATCACGTAATTTAGCCAGTTAACCCGGTTCTGGTGATCCCACAGCATGCCAATCAGAGCAGAGGATATTTTAACGTGGGTCACTGGCTGAGTTGTTTAACCCAGGTAGACGTGCATCATTGAGCCGTTCCCACTGCCACTAAAAGCCCATTGTTCCCGGGTTTAAGTGGGTTTTTCAGCCAGTGGGAAAGTGGGATATGGAACGATTGTCTGAGAACTTCTGAGGTTAGCAAGCAGTGGAGTTTGTGGAGAAGTCTGCACAAGAAGTCTTAAGGAATTCAACCTTCTTAGATTAACTTTCAGAATGATTTTAGCCAAAAATGTAGCTTAGTGAAGCTGAAATCAGATTTTTGTCAAATATAGATTGTTAAAGTACTTCATGTTTTCTTTGTGTTGTCCGAGTTCCTGTCATTATTTGTTTGGATCATCAAAGCTGCTCATCCCTGGAGAATAAAGCTGTCTCCTTGTGGAAACGGTTTGGAAAAGGCAATTTGGTTTCATCAGTATGGAAGAGGATTAGGGCCAGTGGTAAAAAAAAAAAAAGTTAACTGATTTTTAAATTTTATTTCAGTTTAGTGTGGGAAAAAAGTCAGAATTCTGAGAAAAAAGTCAGAATTCTGAGAAAAAAGTCAGAATTCTGACCTTTTTCCCATGTTAAACTGAAATAAAATTAAAAAAATCAGTTTTTTTGTTTTTTTTTTCAGTGGCCCTAATCCTCTTCCGTACATCAGTGATTTAAAGGTACACTATGCAACCGGTGTTGGTTTTCCAGCGAGGCTCCCCCCAGAGGGCGAAAGTAAAAGTGCACTGTGGTAAA
>NW_015151406.1:114162-115918 GCF_000732505.1 Cyprinodon variegatus | reverse complement strand
ACTTTAAACTTTTTTTTTTTCCTTAATGGGACCTGTATCTGATCTTTTCATGACAGTCTGAACATCCAGACCTCTTGGCTATGTGGTCCTGAATCTGATACGTATCTCATCTTTTCAAATGCGACCCGTTTCGCATTCATCCGACCAATAATTGTGGACGATAATGCAGAGAACAGTCTTAATTTTCCACCTTGCTGAGGATGGGAAAGAAATGAAAGTTTGCTACCTGCGCTGCAGCACTAGCATCATATTTATTTCCATAAACACAGCGATTGCTTGCTTGTAACGTCATTGCGGCTTCTACTGCGCATGTGGGGCACTTAATTTGTTTGAATGCAGTTCACACAGGAGATCACATACAGGTCGCATATAATTAGAAATGTGAACACAACAAAATCCCATAAAAAAAAAATCTTAATTGAGCATCAAAGCCTGCAGTCTGTTCTCTTAAAATTTCCCGTTGCACAAAGATCAAAACAGTCATTTAATGCCAGAAATAAATGGAACCCTTGTTGTAATGATGTGAGATTTAAATGCCTCTTTTTAGAAAATGCCATGCATGCCCTTTAACTGAAGTTATCTTTGGTATCTGTTTTAGGCTGGAAGGTATTCAGTATCCATACCACCTCTATATAAGCCCCTCAGCTCGACCCGGCACCAACGGCCCTGATCGACCCTTTCAATGTCCGACCTGTGGAGTCAGATTCACACGAATTCAAAACCTGAAACAGCATATGCTCATACACTCCGGTAGGTGAAAACCAAAAATGCCATGTCTGTTTCTGTTTGTTAGAGGGCTTTTCTAGATCTACTGTGAACCATCAGCTGGCACTAATGTAAACACAAGTGAACCTGAATACTGAGGGCATCTGTAGTATATAGGAAATATATAAAAGTTCTTTTATTCTATTCTAAATACCTGAAACCCGCAGATGCAGCTAAACTGACCCTGAGATCCAATAACTATTGTCTGCATCACGAGGTTTAATGTAGTCCTATAAAAACCCATGTTTAACCTTTAATGGAGGAGATGAACAACATAAATAAATCCAAGTGTTTGACAAGAACTATGCAAAACAGTTCACCTATGGTGACCAGATTTGGCTTTCTGAAAAGGAGGACACTTCTTTTGTCCCCCACAGGGCCACCAGTGTCCAGGCTACCGTTACCGGGTTGGGTTCGATCGCACCGCCCCCAGTCCCCGGAGCTCTCGGCTCGGTTCTGCTGCACAGTAGTCGACCGAAATCCCGGATGATTTAGAAATTCCTTCCAGACATTATTTTAGGTATGAAAAGTAGGACATGTCCGGGGAAAAATGGAACGTCTGGTCACCCTATTCACTAGGGGTGTAAATAATAATCGTTTTGTATCGATCCATCGATCCAACAGCTGACGATCCGATGCATCGACACGTCCGCAAGAGAATCGATTCATATTTTTTTTTTCTCCGGTCTATTCTTATCCATTTGCTCCTGGGCGTAATTCTCCTCCCGTGCTGCGGTGGCGCTAAACCTAATTTGCCCTCCTACCTCGGTTCCTGGTTATACTCTTACAGCAGTGTGTTGCAGTGAGCTTGACGCAGACATTTTTGATTTATGCTCAGTATTGAAGCGTGGTCTGTGCTACACGCTGTGGGTCTAGATACGGCCGAGGCGGCGAGGAAGTGGGGGCGAGTTTAGTCCGACGACGGAGGGACATGAGGGCCAAAAATAGTTGGGATCCAGGTGGAAAAAGGGTCCTGTGTTGCAAGTGGGGG
>NW_015151406.1:105852-113946 GCF_000732505.1 Cyprinodon variegatus | reverse complement strand
GGCGGGACGTCTGGAGCCGAGGTATTGCATTGCACTCATTGCACTGATTATGTGCAGTATTTTTTGATGCAAGGCCTTTCAGAATCTATAACGCAGGGGCATAATTATTTTTCAGTGAATGAGGTTTTAATACGAATAGGTGGAGTAAAACTTTTCTACTTCTGTTATTTGCTGTTGTTTCTAAAAAAAAAAAAAAAAGCATAACGATATTACAGCTTTCATTGATTTGTTTCAAATTTGAAACATTGTCTAGCCTGTAAGGTGTAAAATAAAAATTAACCAATTAATCAAATCGTATCGTGGTGTATTCTTGAGTATCGAAAATAATCGAATTGTTGGGTCAGGAAATCGATACTGATTCGAATCGCCATGATGGATGTGATTTACACCCCTACTATTCACACCAAGAGCAGCAAAAACACGCGTCCTGCTTCATTTTTGATGCTTGTACAAGTTTAGTTCTGACGTCCGGCTGAAGCATCTTTGCTGCTCTAGCTGCGCGGGGGAAAAGTGGGTCTCATGCGCATTGGGCGGAGCTACCCTATCCTTTCTTTGCCTGTAACAATGGCAGCTATATTTGCTGTGATCAGCGGGTAAAAAGTAGCTTGAATGTATTTTTAATTGAGAAAGTCCACCTGAAAACAGTTAATCCAGATTACCATCTTGCAAATATAATTTCTGTCCGAGCCGCTCAGACCCCTGTACACCTCCGGTGCGTGTCACTAGGAATCCCATTCAACAGCAGCCTATGGCCCGGTCGTCTCCTCGCGGTTCTTCACCGCGGCAGGAAGGCCTTTTTTATGTACGTAATTCAAACTGCAGACACCATTGCTCCGTGCAATGTGCCGCCTCAGCTGCTCTAGACGCGCTGCAGACAGCATCCATGTGGTTTTGAAGGCGTGGTTTCGAGGGGTTCGAAGGGAGAGGCTTGGTTGTGTATGTTCAAAAATAGAACTTGCTGGAACCGTTTTTCCAAGATCTCCTTCTGCACCTTTAAGTGATGCGTGAAAATGCATCAGACTTTTACTCACTTGGCATTTCAACAGGGCATTAAGTGGCCCAGTCAGTGTCTGGAGATAAATCAAAATCAAAGGCTGACAAACTCCCTTAAACTTCCTTAAATCAGCCATTTAAGGTTTAAAACCTTTTCAATGAGTTATTACAAATATTTAATCAGTGAAAGTAACAAAGTACATTCACCGTACTTGATTACTGTACCTCAGTAATTTTTTGAGTTTCTTTACTTGAGTCTTTTTTGGCGCGGTTCTTATAACTTTCTTGTCCGCTACATTCCCAGAAAGTTGTTAGTTCCTTTTGAATCAGCTGAGCTTTGTTATCTGCTGTAGCTGTTTTTCTTTTTTGAAATGCAATCTGAACATGGCAGATGGCAACACTTAGGACTGCTGTTTTAGAGATTTAACGACGTTCCACAAATGTGAGGAAATCATTGCAGATATTAGTAGTTTATATGTTTTATTTAAGGCGTTAGTTGTTGCCATGTAGCAAAGTTGTTCAGTATGATGAGCCTTAAATCAGAGCTGTAGTTTCTTTGTGGTGATAGATTCAACCATAAACTTCTGTTCTGTAGTAAATGTGAGAATCAAGACTCTTCTGTTTTCTTTTTGGTTTGTTTTCAAATAAGAAATAATCAAAATACATGTCCTTATTTTTTATGCTGAAGTTCTTTACAGGTGGAGGTGATATTAGAAAATTGAATCTTTTTTTTAATACTTAAGTATTCTCAAAAGTGAGTACTTCAATACTTTTAACTTGAGGTGATGTTTGACTGAGTAACTTTTACTAGTAGTTGAGTAAGAATTGACTCTGAGTATCAATACTTTTGCTCAAGTACTGCTGTTGAGTACTTTGTCCACTGCTGGTAGTTATGGTAGTTATGGGACAATTACCATTTTAATGTTGGACATTGAGTCTGTTGAAGGATTGATATTAAGGTCAAATCCGAACTCCTTTTGCTTTGTCTGATTATAAGAAAACAATCTGAAACTGTAAGGCTTAATAGCTTTATTAGGACTGTGGAGTTTTTCCTGATTCAGTCACCTTTATCTTGTTCTCCTAGGCATTAAACCTTTCCAGTGTGACCGCTGTGGGAAAAAGTTCACACGGGCCTACTCCCTAAAGATGCATCGGCTGAAGCACGAAGGTAAACGCTGTTTCCGGTGCCAGATTTGTAGCGCCACTTTCACGTCCTTCGGTGAATATAAGCACCACATGAGGGTCTCCCGACACATAATCCGCAAGCCGCGGATTTATGAGTGCAAAACATGCGGCGCCATGTTCACCAACTCTGGCAATTTAATTGTACACCTGAGGAGTCTGAACCATGAGGCATCCGAGCTAGCAAACTACTTCCAGAGCAGGTGAGGAGTCTGGGGCCGCTGGCGCTGGTTCAGACAATAAGTCCACTTTACATTCTAATGTCTAGACTTCATTGGATCATTTTCCTCACGTTGGTTATGTTTCTGAGATGATGACAAATGATTTCAACATTTGCTTTTTCTGTGGAGGTTTCAGTTTCTGGCCCTTTTCCAATGGTACCCGCTCTGGTGTTTCTGTTAACCTTTACTCTCCTATGGGTGCTTTACTGGGGCAGTGCAGGCACTTATTTGAAACAAACACAAGGCAACAGTGGATGACATTTTGCATATAATCAATGCTAAGAGTTATGAGGGTAAGCTAATGCTGCCTGGTGATTGCTTGGTATTATGATCGTATACACATTAGCCAAGCATACTGGTCGAAGAAGTGACTTTTTCTACTCCTGATCAAAAACTGAAGACCAGCTGAAAAAAGGCACGACTTTGCGTTTTGCACCACCGGATGTTTAAAAGATTCTTAGTAAAGTTTTAAAAGTCTAAACAAAGGAGCAAGAGAAAAAACAAAACAAAAATACGTTAAATTTTGACAGTGGAGGGAAGGACGTAAATATCAGTGGAGACAACCATTGTTGTCAAGAGAGTTAAGATCCAGTTTCATGCAAATACGTACAAATGATAGTTGTGATGTTTCCTAATATGTAATAGGGCTGGGCGATAATTCAATAACGATATATATCGATCGATAGACGTGTGGCGCAATAGAAAAAAAGAGGGTCGATAAAAGTTCGATAAAAAAGAAACGCAGTTTTCCTTCCTTCTCATTGTAGCCTAGCATGTAGGTTTATGCTAGTCACTGCTTCCTCCCAACCAATCACAATCGCGGACCCAGGCACGCCGTCACCAAGCGCCGCCCTCTCAAACCTCAACACAGAGCACATGAAGCTGTGCAGCAAGGAGAGGCGGAGGAAATTGTTTCAAAGAAAGATTTTTGTAGTTCGGCAGTCTGGCAGTATTTCGGTCATGGCAAGTCGGACCAAAAACAAACCACAGTCATCTAGAAAATGTGTCGGGAACCAGTGAAAACCAGTCTGATAACGAAACCAACTTTTTTTTTATCATCTCAGCCGCTCACAGCCGCAGGAGTACGAGCTGTGTAGGCCCCGACGCGGCTCTCCTCCGAGGAATCTTCGGAAAATATATATATATTTTCAGTTCTGGGCAGTTTCCCACCTAGTTCTAACAATCGAGATAAAAATGCTGAGGGGCAAGAAACTTCAAAGTAATAACTCAGGTTAAAGCAGGAAACGGGGGCGGCGGTGGGGGGGGCATTTATTTATTTGTTATATTTATTTTAGTTACTTTTCTGGTCACTTTAGTTTATTCTTTGTCAGTATTTAATAACATAACTCAGGTCTCTTAAGTTATTTTTCTTTAAAACAATTCTGTTATGGTTAAAAAAGTTGGTTAAATAAAGATTTAATTCGAAGTCGAAGTGTTTTTTATTAAAATTCAATCATTTAGCAATATTATAAAAAGTCCAGGCAGAGCTGCACATAAAATATGGTTTCAAATCTTTTCAATAATTATTTTTTTTTATCGATAAGCTTTTTTTCTATATCGCCCAGCCCTAATATGTAATCAAGGTTAGTTTTTAACAGATCCTCAAGATTTGCCAAATAAAGCCATAGATAACTTAAAGTACCAGGTCCTTCATCCTGTTACCCCCAAACAGCAGATAAAAGCCTAGAAGGTTTGGGTAGAATACCGTATTTTCCGGACTATAAAGTGCACCTCACTATAAGCCACGCCCACAAAAAAACAAACTGGAAACATATAAGCCGCACTGGGCTATAAGTCGCTGATATCTACTAAACTGTCTCCCACCAAACCTGTAGGCGGACCTGTAGCTCTACATATAGACCCTGGAGTAGGAACGAAGAAGAATGCTAGCTCCCATTAGCTTGTTAGCTCTCAGCAGTAAGAGCTTCTACTGAAAGACGGAGCTTCGTTGGCTCTTTATTTCCGCTTTGCAGGAGTTGAGCCCAGTCTCTTCATTTGTTCAGCAGCTTTAATGCTGCAAATAAATGTCAAAATGTTTGAATTCGGGACATTTGTTCTCCGTTATGCCTGCTGCTAGCATGTCCATGTGCTAAATTAAAATTAGCCCCTTATTCTTTCATTCCCAGCTTTGACTTCCCCCTCTGGCAGTTAGGAAAAATCCACAGAAAAGCTGCACGTTTTTACAAGCCGCAGGTTCAAAGCGTGGGAAAAAAGTAGCCGCTTATATAAATATGATAATTGGTTGTCGGCAGCTTCACCACAATGAAAGAAAACCTTAGACATCCAATAATAACCCTTTTACTCTGAATGGAGCAGCACAAAACAGGCAGATCCAAGGCTACCTTACTTCCTGTCCTCCATCTGCTAAGTGACGTCATGTGGAAGCAACTTGTTAAAATGGAAACAAGCTGTTTATCAGCTGATAAAAGTCTGACACCAAAGATTAGAAAAAACAACACATTTAAATAACAAAAAGTCAGAAAACTTGGAGTTTGATGGAGATTTTTATCTTTGAAGCCTTCCCAGGGTTTCTGCGGGTCATTAAAAAATCATTGAAAGTCATGATTATTTTTGAAATTGAGGCCTTAATTGGCATTAAAGTTCATAAAATGTTATTATCGTGGCATTTAAAATGCTTAATTTAAAAAAACAATTATAAAAAAAATATATTATATCGCGATATATTTGCATGGAACTGCTTCGGGTTGATTGTAGCTGGATGTTTGGAAAAGAAGCTTGAGGCGGAGGGAAAATAAATAAAAAAAAAAATATATAATATATATATATATATATTGATGGCATTAATTCAGAATTCCTCATTCTTGTATAAACCCTGCTTCCATTGGAGATGCAGTCTGTTTTTTGGCTGCAGCTCGCAAAGTAACAGCCTTAATTGGGATGGAGGGCCTTCCCTTGTCTTGATTGCAAATCAATCGGCTCTGCACCTCTGAAATGATTTGGCTTCTACCACTAAACCTTTCCGTAACACAGAAAGGTTTTCCACTTGCAATCTCAGCAGCAATCGGCGGCACATCTGAAGAGGCTGACAATATGAGTCGAGTATCCGACAGCCTTCAGAGTCGGGGAGCTTTACGTTCATGAGGTTATAACACTGTGATAAATGGCCGAAAAAGGACCTGGAACCTAAACTGATGAACAGCCTAGTTCAAATTGTTGTTTTCAATAAATCACTCAGAAGTTTTTTTTTTTTTTCCTCTTGCTCCTGTTTCTACTTGGTAAATTTCCAGTTGGAATCTTCTTAAAGTGCAAATTTGTCTAATTTTTTAGCTCGTCTTTAGATTTTGGTGCAGAATATACATCACGGTGTTTATGCTGCTAATCAGTGACTCCCACTGCGCAGGCTCCTGACGATGCATTCTGATTCAGACAATTGGAAACGAATCCAGGCAGGTACTATAAGCAGTAACAGTTTCACATCGATGCCAATACTGGAAAAGCCCAAACGCTTCATTAAGCCACACAGAAGGTCACCAGGTGGCTACTAATGGAAAAGGACCAGCACTGGAGGCAGATTCAAAGTTACAGAATAAACCTCTGTGCAAATATTCGGGATGACTTAAATTAAAGGTGTGATTAATGCTGCTTTCATGTGCTCTGGGAATGTGCTAAAGTAGAGAAACATGGTGGATTATCCTGACCTGCTGCATCGGCAAGACACATATAGACTTCCTAGTTCATCTGCTGCAGGAAGGAGATGCACCAAAGGCATCGACTGACTGCTAGCTAGAAATTTATAAAATCAAATGACGTTCATTTTAAAATTCTCTACTCCCCATACAGAATCGGATCGACACTCTCTGCCATGTTATGAGGTCAAAGTTGACCTCATTTCAGCAACTCAGATATCACAATTTCCAGCTTTCCAGTGGAAATCACATGAGTGTTCGTTCATACGCAGGTTTTTTATATTTACCACACTGCAAATACCATCTAGAAATAAGTAAATATTTCTTAAATTGTGTGTTTACCCTTAAGTTGATGAAGTAAATAAGATGATCTGCCAATGGGGATTTTTTTTAACTCTTAAAATAAGATAATAAGCACTTGAAGTATGACAATGCAATTGTTTTTTTCTTATTTTAAATGTAAATTGTCTTGTTCCTTCAGCAAAATGTCTCACTTAGCTCCTCAATTCAAGAAAAAATCTACTTGATTTAAGAAAAAATTTGTTATTTAGATGTAGATTTTTTGCATTGCATAATTACGATACCACATGAAGGCAGCATTAATGTAAATACTTGCTGGTATTTATTGCAGTGATTATGTGAAAATGCAGGATAGTAAAGTTGATTATTCAGTATTTATTTTTTATGATTACTGACTGAGTTTTATCATGGGAATCATCTTTAAACTGTAACATAATGGAAAAATATTGCTCCTTTCTAAGAAAGATCTACAGAAATGTTATACTAGAACTGCTTGGGGCAAATATGCGGTTGGTGTCTTATAAATTACTCCGACTGAATATTTCACACAGTTAGGAAAAAAATGTTTAGCTGACCAAATAAGGAAATGTTTGGGACCAACCCTGCCTCTTTGACTGAAACCAGCGTCTAATAAGATGAATGTCAACAAAAAGTAGGTCGTATAAACAGCTTCTGTTTAAAATTAGGGATTCGTTAGAAGTATAAAAGCAGAAGAGCAAATTTAAAGTGAAGCTCAGGTTTTCTGAGGTGGTTTGGTCTCTTTCCATTGATTCGTTTGAACCTTTCAATCTGCAGTGAAAGCAAACAGGTTCTTGTCCCAGTTCATCAGTTTCACTACTTAGAACAGTTTGTTCCCAAAGGATCTCAAATAACCGCAACATGAAACCAGGAGCTGCTAATTAAGAAGTCCGTCCACATTTCTTCGTCTTCCTCCTGCCCAAAGAAACATAAACAGTTAAAGAAATGTTAAATTACCATTTTCAGACCCAGAGTGTTAACTGATGAGCTTTACAGGGTCTAACTTGCTGATCTTATTATCCTCTTCATTAGCCAGAGGACTGTAGCTTCTGTATGCAGTAGATCTACATCTACTTTCCACACAAGTCAGTGTATTCCTCTGAAGTAAATGTATGAATTTCTTTTAGAAATGTCAGCTTTTTATGGACGTTCACTGGGAGGAAATAGTTTAGATTCAGTTCTCTGACCGTTTCTCTGGTCTGTTGCTGATTTCTATTGTTGCCCTAAACAAAAGCTCTGGACAGTTACACGGTTTCCATCATTTTATCTGTTTAATTTGTTTCCATAAGAACAGTTTGTCCAGAATTTTATTTGTTTTTAACCGCGGTTTAACTCACTAAACCTCATCAAAGTGGGAATCCATCTTTATGGAGTCAGACTTTTTCCCTCCAGACTTTTCCACTTCTTAATCAAGTCAAGCCCTCACAGGTCGACAGGACTCCTATGAGCCATTGACTGCTCTAATGTTTTATAGTAAAAGGTCTGTGCCTGGGATCATGTGTGGAAAATTCTCCGGCAGCTCTCTCAGACTCTTAACTCCCATTCTCAGCCTTCACATAAAAAAACGACGTGTTTATTGCACCGATTTTCAGAGCAGTCTGTCAGATTCAGAAGAACTCTGAGCTGGAGAGGACAGCTCTATACCTGAGCTTTAGGTATGCATGGAAAACTTCAGGACTAGTGCTGGGCGATATGTTACCATTACAGGCTTCCTGCGGGTCCTTAAAAAGTCT
>NW_015151406.1:104498-104958 GCF_000732505.1 Cyprinodon variegatus | reverse complement strand
TTTTTTGTTTTTTTTCCCGGAGGTCCTGTAACATAATTGTTTGTCCCTCGAGGTGCGTCACAGCATAAATCTAATCAATCCAATCACTGCAGCATGTCCACCAATTTTTTGGAATGAAATTGTAAGCAAACAGATATTAAAAGTAAAACAAGTGAAGTCTGGCAGTTAACTTCGCTCGCGACTCGTGGATGGCTGAACGGACGAAAAGGTCTAAAGTTTGGCTTCATTTTACCAAGCTCAAAGATAAAGGGGGGAAACAACCTCAATGGCCAAGCACATTAGTATTGTGCATCAAATAAAGGCCAAATGCAGTACCTTGCGACTGTCTCCGGGTTGAAAAGACTCCTCCTCCTCCTGCTGCTGCTGCCGCCGCACCACAGTCGGCCCCGTCTTCATCATTTTAGATTATATAATTAAACTACTGATGCCAACATTTATTAAAAAATTACAGTTAATTTAA
>NW_015151406.1:98221-99625 GCF_000732505.1 Cyprinodon variegatus | reverse complement strand
CGGCGTGCCGGAGCCCTCCGCAACAAGCTCTCGCAAATATCCTTATTTGGGCCGTGTTATCGCGTGAAGTTACGTGAACTCAAAGTCAAAAGGGCGGTGTGAGAGGGGGTGTGCAGGAGTTGCGGTCTCCGTCGGCTCGGTAACCGCACCGGAGCCAGTGTGAGCAAGGGGTTAGATTTTTTATATTTATATCTTTTAAAAACAAAGCGGCGCGTGTATGATGTCAGAATGTCATTCAGTGATTTCCGTTTGACGTCTGGGAACTAAACCGCAGCGATCCAAATTCTAGCTGTCAATTTGACTGCCTTAGGTTCTGTCTGAGGCAGAAAGATTTACCAGCAACTGACCTCCAACCAAACATTTCAACATACTCTCATTATCAGTGCGTATGAAATCGTACGAAAAGTTATGCACACTATTTTGTAAGTTTTGGACGTTTTTCCTCAAAAAACCACATCAGTGCGCATGCGCAGGCAGACAGAAGAAAAAAAGCAGATCCGCGGACGGATATAAAACTGGGAAAAACAGTGCAATCATCACTTATTCATGTCTCTAACTACGTTGCTTGCTGTTTTATATCTTAGAGTTATGGTTAGGGTTAGGGCTAATTGTAATTTATATTCTATATTCATGAATGGGGCATCAGATGCGCATGCACATACGACGAAAAAAATGTCCAAAACGTACGAAATTACGGTGCATAACTTTTCGTACGATTTCATATGAACTCATAATGAGAATACACTGAACATTTTGTGCAAACGGATGAAACCAAGTGGGTCTTTATGCAGCAGCGTCTAATGCGCTTTCAGAGAGCACAGCTAATTTGTCAGCAGACCATAAACTGAACAAATGCAGGTTTTCAGATGGTTGTGAGTTTCAGAGTCTTTAGCTTCTTCTAACAACAGCAACAACATAAAACAGCTTATTGTTATCGGGCAGAAAAGGAGAGGAAGACATGAGCAAAGGTCCTAATGCTGTAATCAAACCGCAGGAAGCTGTGATTGACAGGATCTCTCAGGCTGTCTGTCACTATCCGATCTGTCCCGGAAGCACAATCCATCCTGCTCATGCGCAAACATACATCTGGGTGTCCATAAATAATGTCATTTTGGTTCTAGTCATGTCATGGGACATGCTCAGAGCAGTCCGGCTAAATCTGAATAAACCATGTTTATCTGTATTCTAGTTGTTTCTTTTTTTAGATTACTCAGTATATGACATAATGTTAACAGGAAAGGAAAACATAAAACTCAGACTAGATTTATGTTTAAATCAAAAGCTGAAAAATTAGCTCCTGGAAGTAGCGTAGGATCCAGTGGCGGCTGGTGAAAAATATTTTTGGTGGGGCTGATATAGCCTAGTGTATGTCTCCAACTAATCCAGAATAAGAATTCAAATAAA
>NW_015151406.1:95674-97996 GCF_000732505.1 Cyprinodon variegatus | reverse complement strand
CTCATAAATCAGTTTTGTTCATATATTACCTCCACAAACAATTGATGTACAAAAACAAATAATTTTTACAACTTAATTCCTTTACACAGATTCGTTGACTTATTCAATTACCACAAACTTTTAAACATAAAATAAAAAAAATATATAATCTGACAAACATTTAGTGAGTCAAGTGTTGGTGATGTCACTTCCGCATTCCAACAACTGTGGCGTTTGAACCGCTTACTGAGCGTTGCCTCGGGTTTGAACCCAGCAAAGACGCCGCCAGACTAAAGATGACACGTCCACGTAGCATAAACACACACACACAGACGCTGATTGGCCATTAAATTATTAAATTGACCTAGCAATAGTACATGATTGGCAGATTCTCTGCACATGTGGGGCTGTCTGATTAGCGCCCCAAGACAGAGACGGTAGGAGTCTGTCTGTGGAAATCCACAAATGAATGACATTAGGTAGTGAAATGTAGTTTATATAATTTGTTTTGCTTATAGGTACACACTCTAGAGAGTTTTTAACAAAATAAAATCGAGGGAGACCGGATGTATATTTAGATGCGCAAATGAGCTGATGGCGCATTCGCAGGATGGTTGGTGCTTCCAGGACGGGTCGGGTAGCGACTCTGCCTGCTGCCTCCTGACTTTGATTTAAAAGGAAGGAAAATCTTGTTCCTTCTGCTTCTTGAAGCATCAGTTCGTCATTTAGTCAATTGAATACAAATGTTCTTTTTCTGTGTCACAAAGAGGTGAGGAAAGTTATTGTGATTAACAAAAAAGAAATAACTTTAATACAGAAACCTAAAATGCAGCAGTTTCTTTCTCCAAGACTGGATTCTGTCACTTATTCAACAACAACATTTAACATCATGCAAATATCACGAGTGAGTGAGGAAGATTTTCTGCAAAAAAAAACAACGTATTTTTTCAATCTCATGGCTCAGGAGGTTGAGGCTTGTCCTCAAGCAGTGGGTTGCTGGTTTGATCCCCCGCTCTAAACGTCTCAGACGCTGCATCTTTGGGCAAGATTCACTCCCTCCTCACTTACTTTTGGGGGTCAGAGGACCTGGTCATCAGGGCGGCCGCCAGGAGTTTGGTCCCCGTCAATAGAAAAAAGTTTTACCACTGTGAAAATATATTACTATTTAGTTTTGCTTTAACTTTATTAAAGGAAACATTAATATAACATTAATATATGAACCGAAAACCGTGACCACGAAACCGTGAATCGAACCGAACCGTTGATTTTGTGAACCGTTCCACCCCTATTATACAAGAATCTTGAGAAAACATAGTTTGTTCTTCCTCATTAGTTAAAGAAAAGCTTCTCGGAGGACCATGGCTCCCAGTTACAGGTTAAAATGAACATGATATC
Organism: Cyprinodon variegatus; assembly: GCF_000732505.1. Taxonomy (NCBI): domain Eukaryota; kingdom Metazoa; phylum Chordata; class Actinopteri; order Cyprinodontiformes; family Cyprinodontidae; genus Cyprinodon; species Cyprinodon variegatus. The sequence goes on along the minus strand of NW_015151406.1, from coordinate 96,622 downwards.
TTATTGAACAGACTGCAGAGCTTCTACATATCAAGAAATTTAGTTTCTGGCATCATTATATTAGTAAAGAGGTTCATAAATGTTTTAAACCGAGAGAAGTAGGGAGAGCTGCAGATTTAAAGGTGAACCAGATTTACTGGGATAATCAACATGCATTAAAATATATCTCCAAATTTACTAGAAAGTTTAGTAGGAAAAAAAAAAATGTTCTCAGGGCTCGATGTTAACCATTGCCCGATCTCCCGGGGCAACTAGTTTTTATTGTTGGGAGAGTACAAATTTCATTGCATTTGCCCAAAAAAAAATTATTTATCACTCAAAATTACTTTTAAATCACCGACATTCGCTGAAAACGACCCACAAGCGTAGCCGGTGCCATTTTTGTTGTTTTGTACACATTCTCGCGTGATTTGAAAAAGCCACGTGATTTTCCGCTAGATGGTGTGATTCCGCTCTTGGGGAGAGAATTCTGCAGAGCAGCAGTTGGATGATGAATTTAATCTATACTATAATACACCCTAGATTAAAAATAATAGGGTAAGTTTTTAACCTGTCAAGTTTTTTTTTTTGATTTTTAACATTACAATTTATATTTTTCCAAACACACAACAGTTTAAAGCAAAGTTTAGTTTGAAAAGAATGAGCAGGAAGGATTGAAAAACATGTTAACACGGTAATGTAGGCTTGAGTTCATTATCTGACGCATGCAGATACACACCAGGAACCTGGAAACTTAAAAAATACTGAATTACAAAAAACATTTTAAAAACAAACATGTTTCATTGATATAGATACAAAAATAAATATTAGGGACTATATTTATCAAACATTACATTGGGCAAGTAAAAATTGTTTCTGGGCAAATGAAATGTGAAAGTCACTTGCCCGAAGGGCCGGAATCGTAGCCTGGGTGCCATTCCGAACTTAGTCCCGCCCACAAGGTTTGAG
>NW_015151406.1:89732-91464 GCF_000732505.1 Cyprinodon variegatus | reverse complement strand
TGCAAAGCTTCCCCAAGGTTCAGAGTTCTCCGAGTTCCCTCCAGCTTCATCAGTGTGGGAGTTAACAGTATTTTTCATAGTAGATTTATCTTGTTTCCCATATGACTTGAATGCAGCACCAGCTGTAGTTATCGAAGTGTTAGCCAATTGGAGGTCTGTTCATTCCAAGCCTTGCTCTACTTTTAGAAAGTGCCTGAGAGTTCACACTTTAGCAAAGTCATGTAGAAGAAGAAGAAGAGTGGCAAATCAAAGTCTTTGCAAACAGCTAAAATAGTCCTCGTATTAAATTAGTGACAGTAATGCTAGTTTGTATGGACAGACTGTGTTCCTCATCGGGTGCTGTTGCTATTGGCCAATTATTACATGTTAATATTAATCAATCCTGCAATAGCTTGTACTGTACTTCTATATGAATGCTGTCTGTTGGGTGTTGCTCTGCGATGTGTAAGGTGTGCGTGTATGTGCATTTCTATGACCCTTATGAACACAGTACGTTTTCCCTTTTTAAATGGTTCAAACTTTAGCTAGACTGAGAAAGAACTTCCTAACGGTTTATCTTTTATTCGTCTGTGAAGAATGTTGATAAATCCAACCTTGGTTCTTTCAAAAAGGCCAAATTCTCTGATTTTAGGTCTTTGATCAGAGGAGGTCTTTAACTAAACGGCATAAACAGTTCAAGGTTGTTAATTAGTAGGCATGGGCTGGACCGGGGATTCTCACAGTGCTAAATAAAAAAAAACAAATATCAACAAATTGATCAAATTAGAACAGCAGTAATCGTCACATGACTGCTGGAAGAATGAAATTTAGCTTATTAGTTTTATTCGTCATTTAATTCAATTCAGTTCACGTTATTTCTATAGCGCCAATTCACATCATGTCATCTCAGGTCACTTTCCAGTTCACCAGATCATCCAGTCAGATTGATTCAAAGTTTCTATCTAAGGAAAACCAGCTGATTGCATCGACTCATTGACTCTTTAGCAATCCCTCACACTAAAGGGCTGTTTATCCTCCCTCAGCGTCAGTGTAAGCTTGGCACAGGTAGATGCAGATATTATTGATTTATCCCCAATATTGATGCGTGGTCTGCGCTATGTTATTCCACGACCACAACGCAGGAGGGACAATCAGGAACTAGGTGTTACTAGATACGACAGGAGGTGAGGAAGCGGGGGCAAGTTTGTCCAATAACGGAGGGACATGAGGGCCAAAAAGAGCGGGGATCCAGGTGGAAAAAGGGTCCCAGCGTTCTCACGCACCTCGCTCTTCTAGCTAGTCCATCTTCACGAGTCGTTATTTTCCAAAATGGCGGTCACAAGCCGGTAAGGTAGCAAACAGGAAATATGCATAGAGTAGAGCGGATGTAGAATTGACCAATCAGAGGCCTCCTGTCTGCGGTCACCTATAATTTGGAAGAGATGCAGCAGAGTGTCTGCGGAAGGGCAGAGACATCTCTGCGTTCACTCTGACACCTACTCAGACGACCTGGTTTAAGTATAAATCAGGCTTAAGCATGCGTGTAGCGACAGTGGGGAGGAAAAACTCCCTTTGAACAGGAAGAAACCTCCAGCAGAACCAGGCTCAGTGTGAGCGGCCATCTGCTGAGGCCCACTGGGGTTCAAGGAGACAGAAGCAGAAATTCAAAAAAGCAGCTGTAAGAGGCCGAAAAGGTGTCCAGGAAACACACAGCCAGGCAGACGAGCTCCGAGCCAGCTCCCATGTCAGAGGA
>NW_015151406.1:85571-89216 GCF_000732505.1 Cyprinodon variegatus | reverse complement strand
CCCCCCCCCCCCCCCCTCTCTGGGGATGCTCACCGGCCCATGCCTATTAACGTTTACGGTGATGTGTGACTGAATGATCTCAAAGGTCACGTCTTATTTTAGCACAGCTGAAGCTCAGCCTGCTGGACAAACTTCTTCATTTTGTTTGGTATTTTTTCGTTACACAGTTCTTGTTAGACTGCCTTGATTCGCTTGTTTTTACTGCATAGACGAAAAAGAAAAAAGGTTGTAAGTCGTATCATTTCAGAGGCGTTTCCTTCTCTGGATGCTGTTTAATTCTTTTGCATTTATTGCTGTCTTGTAGCCCAAAGAGGGCAAATATCTGCAAGACATTTTACAGCAACCCTGCAACGGTTGCTTCCTACTCTAAGGGTATTTTCCATAGATTTTTGTACATCCAGGTAAACGTTCAAGCCCATTTTAATTTTAACGTTTCACTATTGTCACTATTGTGTCACAATTTTCTCCCGTAAAGAAATGGAGGAGAGTAATGATGCCCCCCCTTGTCTTAATGCTGTTTCTCTTCCAGACTTTACCTGTAATAATATGTAGCAGAAAAAGACCATTTTAACTTGTGTCTCTGCCGTTAGATGTTTGGCAGGAGTAGATTTGATTGCACTAACCTGGCACCCTGAGGTTATTGAACACCCACAACCCACCCCACCCCAAGTTAAACAGCATTTCAAATATTGCTTATCCGAATTTCCACTTCAATAGGAATGTGGAAAAAAATCGATTTATATTGTGATAATCTGCTGTCCAATATAATATCGATCTTTCAGTCCCTAATGTCAATAAAAAAAACAAAAACAATGACGGAAAAATGGGCTACCTCTGCACCACCACACTGGTAGATGGCGCTGTGGAGCCTTTTACCTGTGCAGCACATCACCATCTCTGATTCTGATGAACATATACAGCACTTTTCATTTCGATAGCTGGGTAAAATATCGCAGTATTGTGATAATATTCACCCAAGTATCGTGACGAGTATCGTATCACAACACCCATTACTTACTCACTTCTATCCTGCAAGTGGCCTTCTACTGCGTAGAAGAGGTGGACTCCCACCGTGAGAGAACGGCTAATGTTAAATCAGCTAGCACGGCTAACGGCATTGCTAAAAAAGATTTCCAAATCCCGGACTGGACACCTCAAGAGTCGCCTTTCTGTTACCTGCTGGAAGTCTCGCTCTCTCTCGCCGAATGAACAGCAAACATGGCTCCCCGTTCAGTTTTCTTCACTCCAGCAGCAGAGGGCGGGTGATCGCTAACTTATAGCACTTAGATTGATAAATTTCCACTAATTGCATCAGATTGCTTTGGTTTCAGGATGGTATATGAAGCACCTGGAGCATGCTAACGTACGGCCGCCATGTAAGGGGCCGATGAGGCCAGTTTGACGGCAGGCTGTCCTTCACATCACTGGTTTCCTGTTACATAACCGTGCTGTTCGGGTCAATGTTCCCTGTGGCGTGCCAACATGGTGCCTGTGTCTTGAGAAGATAATGACACCCATGGTTTGATCCATGAGTTGAATGCTACTGACAAAAAAAATCTGCCCCCCCCAGTTGAAGTATAGGTGCTCACAAACAGGGTTGATTGTAGATGTTGTTTCAATAATGCTGTTCTGTGGACACATCCTAAAACCAGTCTAAGCTGTGTTGTTACAGGCTGGTGGTACCGTGTGCCATCATCCCAGTCACTTTTTAAAAAAAATGTGCCATTTGCCCTTTTTATCTGGGTAGAAATCAAACTTTTTAAGAACCGGACCAAATGTTCTTTGTCTCATTGGGGATTTGCCATGGCAATCACTTATTGCACATGATAAAAGAAGAAGAAAAAGAAGATAATCATTCTAAGTTGTTCAGCATAGGGGTCCTCCGGTTGTGGCCCTTAAAACACTGTATGATGTTGTGTTTAAGAGGCTAGCCTTAGTAAATGGACCTACTTTCTCTAGTTGCACAATGTTAAAAAGAAAAAAAGCAAATGGTTTTATATCCTCCACTTGTACGTCATGCTTTCCATCTGTTGTGCTCAGTGTCTGTATTTGTTTTTTTTTTGTTTTGTTTGTTTTTTAAATAATGAAATGCTGCTGTTTGTCGAAACGCAAAAGTGCCCAGATTATTTTTGTGAGCCGATGGTGTGCAATAAATGGACCGGTGTTGTTTTCAAACTTAAATCGTGTCTTTGGAATGGCAAGTTGGATAAAGAAATCTATCTAAACATGCATATTGTATAAAAAGGAATGTATGATCTTGTGTCAATCAAATGTGACTGAAGGTGCAGGAACCCGTTCGTCGTCTGTGAAGCAGGGAGCGCGGCGTTGTTACCCGACGGCCGCTCGGTTCTGCTGTTTGTTTCAAACTTCTGCATGTTCATATTGTTCTGTGAAGTGACCGGAGAGCATGTCTAGAGTTCGGTGGTGATTCCTGTCCAGGCCTTATAACTCTTCATCCAGCGTAGCTCGGATGGGGACAGCATGCCCTCTTTTATTCTGTACATTTTCTCTTTTTATGTGCAATGTTTGGAAATCTCTTGATTACATATAGGACATGCCTTTTCAGTGTACACTAGATGTTGTATACATGCTCCAGTCCACATGGTTTATTTAACAGTAGGAAAACCCAGTGAAGATCCACATCACATATTTTTGGTGATTTTTATTTTTATTCTAGTTACTGTTTAAAGGAATCTTTGGATATTCTTGTTAAATGTGAAAAGGCCACTTTAGTCTTTGAGTATGAGAGGGCCTCTTTTTGTGACTGTCTGCAGTGTTTGTATATATATTAATATATAAATGTACAGTATATACACTCATACTTGGTTGGATATTCTTTATACAGTAGACTACTTGGTTAAACCTGCTTTCTCACAGATGTTGTATTTTGTGTCTTTGATACGGTATTTTAACAGTAGTTTGGAGAACTTGTCCACAAACGTTTCTGATAATTCTAGACTATATTAAGTGTTTTAACTGGATCATATTCCATAGTTGGCAGTGAGAAAACCCAGAAAGACCACGTTATATTGAAGAGTTTATGGTCGTTTCCAATCTTTGCTATTGTTCTGGCTTTGCAGTCCCGTTGTTCTTGCAAAAAAAGAGCTGTTTTTGTATAAGTATAACATGTAAATAAAATGACCTGAGTCCAAATAAAGAAAAAAGTCTCCCTTAACATTTCTTTATTCTACCAGGAAAAAAAACAATTAACTGTTACCTTTTTTTTTCCTAAATCACAGCAGTAAGCCATTTTTTATTTCAGACCAAGTTTTTTCAGATTCTCGGAAGATTAGCTGTAAAATTCTTTCAAGCTTCAACCTTCAAAGATGGATTTAAGCCAACTCAGTCCACTGGTTTTCCTAATCAATCTGACTGTATTATCTCTGTCAAACTGCCTTCAGATGTCATGTGTAGGGCTACAACTAACAATTTTTTTTAAAATCGATGAATCGGCCGATTATTTTTTCGATTAATCGATGAATCGGACAAAAAATATATTTTATATTAACCTTTTTATTCCAAAATAAACATTTTAGACAGAGCAAACAAGCACACAAGTACAGGTTGCTCATTAACTGTACGGGTGCAATATGAAAAATAAATGTTTGTGTTAAAACTACGCAAACTTACATGAGAAATGTAGCT
>NW_015151406.1:82376-83246 GCF_000732505.1 Cyprinodon variegatus | reverse complement strand
GATCAGCAACGAATAATCAGTGGATCATTATCTATACCTAAAATGAACATGTTCTCTGTGATTTTATGAATTTAGCGTTAATCAATAAAAAAATGAGTATGGGAGCGGCCATTTTTGCCCAAATATAGTAACCCCTCCCTCCTGCCATCATCCGGCAGTGACGTCACGGTGCGGTAAGCCTAGCGCCATTCTCCCCGCTTTACAAGCTAAATCAATGGGAACTACTAGACACATCTGCAATCAACAACAATGCCTCGATTTTACGAGGTTAAAAATATCTACAAAAAGGCTAACGTAAAAAATTAGGAGTCAGAAAGGGTTGTGATTTGTTTGCATACCCTATAGAAAGTAGGTAGCTGCACAGCTGACAGGACACATATTCTGGTTAGGGAGTAAACTGTGTTCCATTAGTGTTGCAAGCAGCTAACATATTTTGTAAATAAAATAGAATATGAAGCAATCAAAAAATGAAACTATGAAAAAGTTCTTGATAATAAGAATAAAAAAAAGGGTTTGAGAGGAAATTTGCTGTCTTTTTACATCAGGGGACAAGTTTTCCACTGGAGTGAAGACGCATTTCTATTAGTCTGCATGGATGTTTGTCAATAGTGAGCGGTTTTAATAGACTTGAAGTAAATAGAATGTAATCCATAAAATGCTATTCATAAAGCTCAAAATGGAAAACAAATTTGAACAAAATAAACGATTAAATCTGTAAAAATAAATAAATGATTGAACATAAAATGTTGGAGTACTTTTTAAACATTTTTATATCATGTAAATTACAACAGAGAACATGGCAAGTCCACATGGGCAACAAGATGCCTCAACTAGTAGCACTCACTGGGAAACTCTTGGAGGCCAAAGGAC
>NW_015151406.1:77645-78873 GCF_000732505.1 Cyprinodon variegatus | reverse complement strand
AAATGCATAGACTGGGGGAAAATAGCCCCGCCTTCCCGCAGGCTGCAGCGGGATGTACTTGGAAAATTGTACCATAAAACCACATTTCGTTAATCTCACGTTAAAAAAATTATCGCCGTTAAAATGGCCCTGCGTTAACGCGTTAATAACGCCATAATTTTGACAGCACTAATATATATATATATATATATATATATATATATATATATACTTTTTAAGGATGCCCTAGCTGGACTACTTTTTAAACATTATATTATGTTAATCACAACAGAGAACATGGCAAGTCCACATGGGCACAAGATGCCTCCTTCACCACACAGGATTTCAACAAGCTTCTACAGAAACAAGCTCTCATGGAAATGTGAGATAAAAAGCAACACATGAAAGCAACAACTAACCAACTTAACCATGAGAAAAGGTGCTGATTCTAATGACAGTAACCCAACTAGTTGCACTCACTGGGAAACTCTTGGAGGCCAAAGGACAAAAAAAAACTCAAACTCAGATATTAGAAGATTATCAATCAATCAATCAATTTCTTTATTGTAAACTACAATTTGCATTGAATTCGAGATTTGGGGTTCTGGGCCCTTCCCCCATAACATCCAGGGGAGGTTTTATAAGGAGGGAGGCCGAATCCAAAATAACACTTATTGTTTTGAGAGCAGGCTGCACAGGAATTTTCCCTCAACCTTTCAGTCTTTTCTTGCTGGCTCCACATGGCAAATCCAATATTCCAAACTAACCCTAACCAAGCGTGCACATCCAAGATATTATTCCATCACACCTTTAAGTTCAACCTCCGCAGCCAGCCTACGTTTTCAATCGCACCCAGCGTATGGCTCAGCTCGCAGTTCTGCTCGTTCACGGCGATTGTGAGGTCGTCAACCACTGCCGGCAGCCTAATCAATGTTTTTATTGCTGCCGACATCCTCTGTAATTGTAGATACATCAGGTATCCTCCGAATTCAAACAGGAGTAGAGTAGCAAAAATCCGACAATCCATAAATCGTCGATATCCTCCACGGACAACATTGTAAAAGACACCATCCTCCAAGCCTCCCAGGAGTCCATGGTGTTTCCCACGAAGTGTGTCCCGGCAGAATAGGAAGGGTCCTCTTTTCTCTGTCTTCCAGTTGAGAAAATTTCATATATTGGATTGAGAGACCAGCTGCCCAGATCCATTGTTTGAATTCAGGTGATGTGAAGATAGAGCTCAGAAAGACAA
>NW_015151406.1:72034-74309 GCF_000732505.1 Cyprinodon variegatus | reverse complement strand
CAATCTACTTTTTCATGATATTCTAATTTTATGACCAGCACCTGTATATTACATTTGTTAAAGCCCCTCTGTGTAATGCATGGCTCTAACTTCATTCCTTGTAAACTTTTACTACAGAATTTGAAATGTTTTTGCAGATGCATTAAGTGCTTGTTTACATTTTTGGTGGAAAGGAACATCCAGAGGCAGGTTTCAGACAAACTGGATGCAGCCGTTTCTCAGGACTGTGGCGAGTATTGCCCAGCAACCTTGATTGATTTGAGGGTAATGGGATTGTCGTCTTTTCAACATGTGATGCTTTATTGTACGAGTGGTTTATCCCTCAGGCCAGATTCACCCACCTTTTGGTATCATTTGAATAATTTCTTTGGTTGGTAATTAATAGCTCTACTGATAGCCTAGCCTAAGTCACTAAATTGGTGGGAATAACTGGATTTTAACAGCTGGTCCAGAAGCCACCCGGAATGTGAGAGGCCAAAAAATCCTGGTGAGTAAGCAGATTATAGTTATAATTATTCAGCTAAGAACATCCAATTGTTTTCACCCTTGATATTGAATGATTTATCCATTAACTACAACTCCAGTTCTAGGTGAGCATATATTTATAATCTACATGTACAATATTACAATTGACAACACTGGTCTTTCTAGTAGAGTTCACACACAGGCAGACATTACTTGTTTACATTATTAAACAACACAGTGTCTCTGATTTTGGTTATAAACCATAAAGAAATGTCAATTTAACAACAAATAGAGACCAAAACAATGTCATTCTGATGGTTTGCTGCCATACAGGATGACATTGAAGAGAACAGCTTGTTTTCAGGCAGAAAGGGTACCAAAACATTCAGCTAACACATTAATACCAACCGATGATGCTCTGCATGAGATTAAACACTCCTGCAACAAGAAAAACATTAGTGAATGTCTGCTGTAGCGTTTCAAAGAGGGTCACACAGATCACAGAATTACATCTACAACCTTGAAGAACTTAGTTATTCACATTGAATGATTTTACCAAGAGGAAGTCAAAATCATTAAAGGGAGACATGATTAGTCTGCTTAACACTGCAGAACAGACATATTTGTTCAGTAGTGAACATGTTACACTACCATCAGCAGACTTTTAGACTTAGACAACTCCTCAGAAAGTACAAAGTAGGAGATGGAGCAGGAGATGAAGTCTTCAGCAGAGTTTCCTACCTGAATAAATGGATCAAACGAGCCTGCTCTGTAAGATCCATTGGCTTCATTGATAACTTTAATATCTTCTGGGAAAAGAGACACCTCTTCAACAGAGATGGATTTCACCTGAATAAACCAGGTGCAAAACCTTTGGCTTCCAACATTTTCTATTCGCTAAACAAATACATAATGGGAATGAAAATCATATCGTCTCCCTGATGATAAATGTCACTCTCCTGAGGACTCGGAAAGCGATTACTTGGGACAGGAACAAAAAACGGAATGAACAAATAATGAAGATGGTCAAAATGGTCGATGAGATTTGGAGGAAATATAGGTCACATCCATCATTGCTTTGGAGCACAGCGACAACTCCTCAGTCCCCAACAAAGCAGTGAGCAGTCCCAACAGAGGTATCCCCCCCCATCCTCCTCCAACTGGACCCCCACATGTCAATCTCCTGTATCCAGCTCAAAGCTACAGCTGGATCTGCCAACTGCACATGAAAGCAAACACAAACACAGAGCTGAACTGTGTCACAAACTAAATATATTTGGTTTGACTCAACATGTTAAACAGACGACGCACAAACAAGGACATATTTTGGACTTGGTCATCAGCAAAGGTCCAAATATTTCTATGTTTCTGTAACTGATGCTGCCCCATCAAACCATTTTTCCCACTGATCTAATTACTAACAGGGAATTTATAAGAAAACATGTCATCATGGACTGTAACAAAGTTTGCAGTTCTTTATTGGAAAAGGATCCACATGCTCCAAGGGGTGTAAATAATAATTGTTTTGTATCGATGCATCGATCCAACAGCCGACGATCCGATGCATCGATACGTCAGCAAGAGAATCGATTCATGTTTTTTTTTTCCTCCGGTCTATTTTTATCCATTTGCTCCTGGGCGTAATTCTCCTCCTGTGCTGCGGTGGCGCTAAACCTATTTTGCCCTCCTACCTCGCTTCCTGGTTATACTCTTACAGCAGTGTGTTGCAGTGAACTTTATACAGACATTTTTAAATTATGCTCAGTATTTAAGCGTGGTCTGAGCTACACGCTGTGGGTCTAGATACGGC
>NW_015151406.1:68545-71368 GCF_000732505.1 Cyprinodon variegatus | reverse complement strand
GATATTACAGCTTTCATTGATTTATTTCAAACTTGAAACTTTGTTTAGCCTGTAAGGTGTAAAAAAATAATAATAATAAAAAAAAAAAAGTTAATCGATTAATCGAATCGAATCGTATCGTGGTGTTTTCTTGAGTATCGAAAATAATCGAATCGTTGGGTCAGGAAATCGATACTGAATCGAATCGCCATGATGGGTGCGATTTACACCCCTAGTACGCTGTACTTTTAAGTTTTAAGCTAATTTGCACAACAAAAACTGAACAAATGCACATGATTGGTTTAAAATGTTTGTTGAACATTTGAGCTTCCATGGCAGGTCTGGTAGCAGCACACAGCAGGGCTCTGATCAGCACAATGACAATTATAAATGTGCAATAATCTGCAAAATATGTGATTTTTAGTGATATCTGGAAAGTTTTAGAGCAGGGGTAACCAATTAAAAATCAGCGGGGTAAAAGTTAAGATTAATAGTTATCTTTGATTAATTCAGTTCTTTTATTGGGGGTTCCTCCTGCTAGGAAACATTCGCTGCTCTGCTCTGATTTTTGGAGAAAATAAAAGAAAAGGAGACTGATGACATCAAGCTGCGTGGACAGTGATCAAAAACTTTACCCAGGCCTACCGTTCTGCTTCCACTTTACCCTGAAACTCAGCAGATGAGCTGGTTGATATTTTCCATTCTAAAGTTGCAGACATCATTGATTCCTTTTCTCCAGTTAGAGGGAAAGTCGTCTCTGGGAAGATCAAATCTCTATGGAGAAATGCTCCAGCAGCGAGAAAAGAGGTCAAAAGGCCAAAGGTAGGTGGCAAAAGAATGGACTCCAAGTTCACTAAGTAATATATAAAGATAATATATTACAACTAAGGTGCAAGATAATCTCTTCTTAAAAAAATACAATTAAGTTGTAGATGAACTCCAATCTAAAAAAGTCCTGCAATGACTTTGCAAAGTTCTTTACTGAGAAAATACCCATTATTAGAAAAGCAGTCTGTCCATCGATGTCAACTCCAGTACCAATCTTGTCTCCAGTTAGATATCCCAATTCTGCCCCCCAAAAACTGCATAAGCGTTAAGAAGAAACTGTGCATTAGCTAAGCTCCACTTCCTCAACAGGTTTTATGAAGGTTTTACCCGTTTTAGAGTCTGATTTGATTGAAATAATAAACACATCCCTCATGTAAGGCCTTAAAAACAAAATGGTCCTGCAGAACTACAGGCCCATCTCAACAGTGTTTCAGTAGTTAAATGCCTTCTTAAGAATGAAAAACTGCTTTCATGTCTTCCAGTCAGGTTTCCGTGCCAACCACAGGAGTGGGACTGCCCTGGTTTAGGTGTTAATTGCAAACAGTGTAAATTTAAACTCTGGAAGAATCATAGTGCTGGTATTATGGGACCTCCGTGCAGAGTTTGATACTGTTGATCACTTGGTTTTCTCAGAGAATTCGGACGGGTAGCACTTTTCTGGTGCTACACTGGACTTAAATCCTACCTGGAAAAAAAGGGGCTCCCACATACCAGCTTTAAATCAGATTTCACAAAAATCAAATTGTGGGGTTCCTCATGGCTCGATTCAGGGCCCCCTCCTACTCAATATCTACATGCTCACCGTAGCTCAAATTATAGCAAGCGGTGGTGAACCCTGGGGCCTCAGACCCCTGGGCTCCCATCCAGGTCCACCTTGGATGTAACCCGCCACCTATGGGCTTGCTGCCGCAGCACCTAAGCACTATGGCCTTTTGGGTCAGGCCCCTTAAGGACTGGGCCCTTTTAGGGTTTGACCCCATGCAGGTCTTCTCTGCCCTTCTCTGGTGGATGTGGCTATCCCTATATCTGCCCACCTTGTATCCCAGTGATCTGGTGTGCATCTGGATATGTCACGCTAGGATCACCTCGTTATCGTTCCTGGGCCCTATAGGGCGAGTCTGGGGCCACCCACATCTGTTGTGAAGCATATTTTCCTTCTGGAGAGGCAATGTGAATCCTTTATACATGAGCATGCCCATGCATAAATACCACAGGAGTTTGGATCCAGGTGTTCAAAGATAAACACTAATATTAAATACTAAGCTGCAGCTACAGATATATTCCACCTTGAATAATATTGTGTAATCATCATAGGTTTTGCCTTCCATTAAAATAATTAAAAAGAACGACCTTAAAGTTCAGTTCACACAGATGAAAATGAACCAGCTCACGTTCACAGTTCACATTTTCAAAAATAAACTAAGTATACAAACCTATAAATGAACTAGTTGAAGTTCATTTGGTAAACTAAGCCACATTGCTACATAATAGATACTCATATTTTACCCTTTAAATATGTGACAATAATATATAGAAAGGAATGGAAAATGCTGGATGCAGTCAAGGTTTACTGGATGTGCCGTGAAGCCTTTATTTAGCCAAATTACACAGAACTTCAGAAACATTCAGGAACACTCAGGTTCTGCTGAAAAGATCTGGATCCAAGTAGCAGATATTTCCCAAGATAGTTTGGATGCTTTAACTCTATGTGCCGCTTTAAATTTGAAGTAGACGTGGCTTATGTACGGACTTGCTTGTTAAGTCCTGAAGGGTATGGTTTGCAAAAAAAAAGCGTATTTTTTTCTGTCCCAGTCCTCCTTTGTTAGTTGATCAACCTCTGCCAAGCACTCTGCTAAAGTGGCATCAGAACTATCAGCAGATGAGTCTGAATGAAGCAGACTGGTAGGAGCAGTGGACATACTGCTCTGTCGGGCTGTTTGCTGTAATAAGTGCCATAAAACCTGACATTATTCAATGATGTCATCAAATGAATGTGAAGGTGAGCTTAGAATGGGG
>NW_015151406.1:65956-67665 GCF_000732505.1 Cyprinodon variegatus | reverse complement strand
CTGCCTTAAATTCAGGAAGTAGTGGAGCTGTGCATAGAGCCCATTGTTGGCCTGGCTAGATAGGTCAGATCTTCTGTTCCCCTGTAAAGTTGTTGGGGTTGCCCCCATTCCAAAGTGGTGTACCCCATTGTCCATTTCCATTTGGATGTTTTCTAAACAAAAACAAGGGTTTGTAGGGCTGTAATGGTAAAAAGCCTCAAACTCAACGTTATTCATTTTAAATTGAAAAATCTTCCTGGATGGGAAGCGAAACATCTTAATACTTGGAACCAAAGTCCAGTAGATTGTTCTTTTTGTTTTTTTTTGGAATGACTATGACCTGGATGACTGAGAATCTTCACCAGCTTTAAAATCAACATCATTTTTTGTATTTGTGGCATGACTTTAGAGGAGAAACGAAGGATGAGCTGTGTGGCTACCTTGCAGGATTTTTTCTCGGTGACTGGCTTAATGACCAAGCAATGTAATACTGTGTCGCCTGAGTGTTACCATATGGTGTCTCATCTCCAAGCTTCGTCATTTCATGCTCCATATAGTCTGAGTTTAAATTGTTGAAGGCGTCAGCATTACAGTAAATCTTGGACTAACGTCACATAACTGCCTAGTGTCATTTGTGTCTTTTACTGTCCCAGCAGCCTGCACATATTCTGCTCTGAAATAATAAACTGGAATTGAAGTTCTGCTTTGATGACTCTGTGTGTTCATTTGCAAAGGTGTCACCAGGCATTTACCAGACCTTCTCTTCATAAGCACAGGCAGGTTAATTCTGCAAGCAAGAGTAAAAGTTGGCTTCTACTCTGCCAGAGCTTAGAGCTGCTTTCAGTGTTTAACCCACCGTAAGGTCTCAGTAAAGGAACATTTCTTTGAATTTCTTGCAATTAAGTCAAATAAGTCATCTTGTTGTTTTTGTTTTTAGGAATGTCTTTGTTCATGCTCAGATATGAGGAAAGACAATTCTGTTAAAAATATAATTTTCAGATTTAGTTTCCCCTTAGATATTTGAAATGTTTATCTTAATTAAATTCATTTCAGTGGATTTCTATAGCGTCAATTCACATTATGTCATCTGATTGGTTCAAAGTTTTCTCTGTAAGGAAAATCAGCTGATTGCATCGACTCATTGACTCTTCAGCAATCCCTCACACTAAGCATGCTTGTAGTGACANCGCGCCAGCAGCACTTTATAGGTCTGCTGTATGGGACCACTTTGCATTTAGAGTGACCTACGATGACGGCGGAAAGAAAGCTTTGGAGAAAAGTGCAACAGTGTGCAAGCATTGTGCAACATGTTTTGTTTATGCTAACAGCAACACGACCAACATGTAATGCTAACCCCGAAATCCCTCATGCTCCGTCAGCGCTCCGCCCCGCTGCGCTCCAGACCGGCTGCACAAAGCAAAGCCTACAGCCTCAGCTGTGGCTCGTAGAGGGCATGCGCCAGATGATTAAATTCAAAGCAGCAAAACATGCGGAAATGATCCAGGGTTTCCGCAGATCATTAAAAATAATAACAATTCATTAATTTTTGGAGGATTTTTTCATTATTTCATTAATTTTGGGGGGATTTTTGGGGTAACAATCAGCATATAACGAACCGAACCGAAAACAGTGACCAGAAACCGTGAACCGAACCGAACCGAACCGTGGATTTTGTGAACCGTTCCACCCCTACTGTCTATGTGTCTGAAAGGGGGTCGTTAGACGGAATA
>NW_015151406.1:61982-64510 GCF_000732505.1 Cyprinodon variegatus | reverse complement strand
CACGACTGCGTCCCCAGGTTCACCACCGATCACATGGTGAAGTTTGCAGACGACACCACGGTGGTCACAATATGGTCTGATAAAGAGTATGTTTATATACAAATTTAAGTCAGAATGACTTGAAGTTTAAATATGATTTCCCTACGACTTTAAAATGATGGATCTGCAGTGAAAAGCTAGGGTGTCTAAAACAGAAAGCTCCACAGCAGGAAAACACAGGTAATGAACCCGTCAATCTGGTGGTCACTAAAATGGTCCTAAAGTTCAGTCCGTGCCTGCCCAGAAGACGATGTTGATTCCAGCCGGTCGGCTACCGACAAGGTGTGGCGGACTCTGCCAGTAGAGTCCCAGAAGCTGAAGCCCCGAAGACTGAAGAATATGCAGATCAGATCCAAGCAGACCAAGAAAGGTAGGATAATACAGGTATTCCCAAGACCTTCTCTTAAAGATGTTGAAATATCAGTCCAACTGCAAAATTCTATCAACCTTTCTCCAAATGTGCCACTGTTAGGAGGATGAGAGAACTGACTGAGTTAATCCCTACCTTGTCTTCTTTGTAAACCATTGTGTTAGGATCGGTTCTGTCCTCTCTGCCTGTAAGAATGCCATGGTCGGACCACCCTTGATGAAACCTAACTCTGCATGCTTAAAACATGTGGGTCAGAGATAACCCAAACTGGACTATTTTAGCATCAACCCAGCAGTAGTTGACTCCATTGCTGAAGAAAAAGCTTGTTGAATCTTGTTTAAAGTTTTTTGCATTTAGACAAGCCTATAAAATGCTGGGAGAAAATAGTCAGGTCAGATGAGACCAAAACCGAACTATTTGGATGCCATAAAACACACCATACCAACAGTGAAGTTTGGGGAGCATCATGGTGTAGGGCTGTTTTTCAGCATACGGTTCTGGCAAACTTCAAATAATTGAAAGAAGGATGAATAGAAGAACGTACAGAGACATTCTAGATAATAATCTGCTGTCATCTACCAGGAAGATAAAACGTGGATGGACATTTCAGAAAGACAATTACCGGTACCCCAAACGCACAGCCATGGAAACGCTCAATTGGTTTCACAGAAAGAAAATAAAACTGCTAGAATGGCCCAGCACATCACCTGACTGGCATCTGATAGAAATTCTATCAAAAGAACTAAAGGTCAGAGTTCATAGAAGAGGCCCACAAAACCTTTAAGATTTGAAGACTGCTTTTTGTGGATGAATGGGCCAAAATCACACCTGAGCAATGCATGCGACTAATTTCTCCATACAGGAGGTGTCTTGAAGCTGCCATTGCCAAAAAAGCCTTTTATACAAAGTAATAAATGCATTTCAGTGTGTTCAATACTTTTTCCCTGTGTTTTCCTTCTTAATCCGCATAACCTAAGTTATGGACATCTATGGAATGATTTCTTTGTATATGTGAATTAAATAGATTTTTACCAACATCTGATAATGATGTAATGTCAATAGCACATCTAGAGATAAATTTACTGAGAAAAATGGTGGCATGTTCAATGCTTATTTCGCCCGCTGTATTAAAGGGTTTTCTCAAAGGACTTGGTACTTTTCTCATAACCCATCTGGGACTCACTTTAGTGTAACCTTTTGAGTCTTTACATCATTGTGTCACTAGTACACTTGAAAAATAAGAACACTACATGATTGCATGATGCCGTGCAATGGTCTGGTATTTCCTACTTTAGAATTTCATATTAGTCAAAATGCATTATTATGGGTCTATAAATAGTCTCAACACAGCATTTACAAATAAATTTTTCATGTATATTGATGAGCTGAAACATAATATTGTCTGACAATGGAAGGACAAGAACTTGCAGAAGACTAAAAACAGAGGAGTAGGGATGCATGGCAGTAGGATACAGATGATTCCTGAGAAGATGTGAGCAACATGATTAGACCATGTTCTAAATCATTGCTTTACTACTGTATATGTGAAGTCTAATATTGGGAGAACAGGTGTGTCCTTTATCAGTCATTTTAAATGGACCGACAATAAACTATAGTACAAACAGGAAAGACATACAGTAGCAGCCTTTCAAAATTGTCCTTCCCAGTCAAATGCTGGCCGAATGGCAGTCCACTTCCCTGCAGCTTCAAGCAAAATCCCCTCCAACTTCCAGCCACTGGCCTCTCCTGGGTGTGCATATTTTTTTACTCTGACTCCACCCTTTCACTGAATTACAGGGTCTGACCAGGAGATTATACTTCTCTTTAGATCTTAATGTGCACAAATCATGAAGAATATTTTCATTACAAAGATTGATGTTTAAAAAGGAATTGTAGGGGACCAGCCAAGGACCAGCCAAGGACAAGCCATGGAACAGCCAAGGACCAGCCAAGGACCAGCCAAGGACAAGCCAAGGACCAGCCAAAGACAAGCCAAGGACCAGCCAAGGACAAGCCAAGGACCAGCCAAAGACCAGCCAAGGACAAGCCAAGGACCAGCCAAAGACAAGCCATGGACCAGCCAAGGACAAGCCAAGGACCAGCCAAGGACAAGCCATGG
>NW_015151406.1:59617-61534 GCF_000732505.1 Cyprinodon variegatus | reverse complement strand
GAACAAGCAAAGAACCAGCCAAGGAAAAGCCATGGACCAGCCAAGGACCAGCCAAGGACCAGCCAAGGACAAGCCAAGGACCAGCCAAGGACCCATCAAGGAAAGTGGGGAAATTTTGAATGGCTACTACTGTAAATGTGGTTCTTCTTCAATCTTTTGCTAACAACCTAATACATGAATTAAGGTATATCTTAGAACTGACAAGAACTTTCCTCAAAGTCATCAAATTAGTTGTGCTTTATGTGGTACTGAGATGTTAATTCACACTATTTTGATAGTTTGATCTTGAGAAATGAACTATAGACTTTGAACAATGAATGGGTTTTCCAGATAATCAAGGATATTTTGCACATTTAAATCATTGTTTGAAGTAAGTGCAACCACTAATTCGCAAATGTCAAGGATGATTCGAGAATTTAACCGGATTGATGGGAGAAACTGTAATGGGTCATATGTACCCAGCTGAGATTCCCTTTGGCAGTGTGGCGTCCGGTCACTATGCCGCCTACTGACCATGCTACCTGGCTATTTGGCCAGGGGGAAATCCTTTTGGCTGACTGGCAAGCACACACGACTTTCACCTGGGACTCTGAGGGATCGGTTGCGTATCTTGGCACACTTTCTTTCTGGCATGTTCATCTGACACCACTGAGCAGAGTGGTTTATAAACAGCTAAGCAAGTTTAAAGACTGCCTTTTTCATACACAAATATTATTCTATGATTTCTGGATAACAACGGCACTGAAAAAATAAGGTTGACATCATAGATGCATCACAACACATTTCTAAAAGAGGACTCTGTATTGCGTAAGTCTTTAGAGGGGTCCTGGGATGCATTTGTCTGTGATCAGCAGAGTTTTTAGCGATGATAGAAAAGCTAATGACTCACAGCTTAGCTATTTAGTTATTTCCAAGTATGAATTATTATTGCAACAGCTCTGGGATGAGGCTGTTGGCTGCTCTGCGCCCAGATCACCGTTGTGCTGCACTGTTTCTAACCGTTGCTAAGGACACTATCTCTGTCTGACAGGAAATCTGACATCAAACATCCATCTCACCTTCCTTTGTAATCTTCTTAGTGATCTCATTGTTTCTGCAAGGAGAGTTTAGCTCTGCTAAGCCGGTATGACAGAGCTAAGGGCTGTTTTCATACTCTAACATTTTTTTTTCTTTCTGTGGCGCTTTTGTTTACCCTGGCTTAGAACAATTTACTCTGTTCTCTTAAGTGTTGAAAGGAGTCTCTTAGGATGACATGTCTGTGACATTAGGCACATGCAGCATAAGCTGAAGGCATGATTTCACTTTTTCCCTCATTAGCTAACGTCTGCGATGGCTGCATTCAGGACTAGGAGAAGGTTGAAATTCATATCAGACTAAAATGACCAATGTTTGGAGAGCATAAGGGATTTGTTAAATGACATTCTGTGATTTCCAGGCCACCAACCAACCATCAGAAATGGGTCCGCCGCAGGTTTTTCCATCCTTTCATTACAAAGTATTTCCATTACATTTGTGGGTAGTCACTGTAAAGTGGACCTGACAGCAGTGACAGTAAAATGCCTGCGACACCTGTGACATTTTCCACTATTCCTGGAGTCAGCCAGCACATGTGGCCAGCCTGCTGGAGCCAGGGACTGCATTAAAGCTTCAGGGAACAAGGAGAGACATTTTTCAACTTGAGAAGAAGAAGAATTTCTGAGAAGCAGCGATACAAACTCCACACGTGGATCAGAGCAACAAAGATTTTTTTTTTTCTTTCACACACTGACTTGGGGTTTTTCATCCTACTCTTCCTTTTCAAAAACTCTAAAAATAGAGAAAAAATATGGAAGATTCCAGATATTAATAAGAAAAAAGAAAACTATGTTTAAAGGAAACGTCCGATCATTTTCAGAATTCAAACTTCTGAAAGTTCTT
>NW_015151406.1:56696-58347 GCF_000732505.1 Cyprinodon variegatus | reverse complement strand
CTAAAAGTTTTGTACATGAAGTGGACAAAAGAAAAAAAACACAGGGGAAAGTAGTTGGTGTGGCATTCTAAAGTCAAGTAAAGAAAAAGTGGACTGCCAAGATGTCAAGTAACGAAGGATAAGTATTTTGTTACTGTGCTTAAGTAGTTTTTTTCTTGATCTCTATCTGAGTATTTGAACAGTTGAAAACAAATATCTACAAATTTTACTGTCATACATTCTCCAAACTGGCTCTTTACTTTTTGATAATATTACAGCTACAACATAACAGAGGGAAAATCAACAGGGTGATTTTTTTCCCAGGTTGTTTGTAGAACACAGACCTGGAGGATGTCGGAGGGGATGCGAAACATTGCAGATGATGGATCAGATTCTGTGATGCAAGACATTCGGCATCCATCCACCTCAATTAGGTTTTATATTTACATGTTATGTTCGACATTCTATTTCAACTTTGATGCTATCTGCTGCTTCACTTCTGTGAAAAGCATTTAGCTGCTGATGAAAGACTGTGCAAAGCTAGACCAAGTCAGTATTTTTGAATGTTTTCTCTATCAACACATTGATTTGTAACATTTTACTTTTGTACTGAAGCGTGAGTACATTATATATATATATGTTTGAGTTGTTTTTTTAATCGATATAACATGCAATATATTTCAGCACATGATTTTACAAATGAGAAAACAAACACTAAAGGAACAACGGCATCAACCACTTAAATAATTTCTACACTGACATTTCACAGTGAATTACTTTCTATTTACTCTACTTTCTATTTTCTTATGTTAGACACAATGTCAATGGCTAACTTTGTCAATATCTTCCAAGACTAATGTTACACTACATACTATGCTATATGATATATTTTGTTTATTGGTTAGTTCATCCACTGACTGTGAAATTACCTGGAACGACTTCCTATATCCAGAAAACTGCTGGTTTTAGCAGCCCAATGCTGCACAGGAGGCATTTTTACTGTGTGTCTCCGTGGGAGTGGGGAGTACCAATATGGTGGACAGTGGCTTCAGTTATTTCGGGCAATGAGCAATCCAGTGAATAAAATAGAGATCAGTGGTTTAAACATATTATACCACCAACTGTGACTTTATGGTATTACATCAAATACAATAAAAACCAGCAGTATGGCTCTAATAATGTCCCTTTAAAGATTTGGGTCAGAGTCCATTATTTCACCCTGATATTGGATATGATCAGTGGTTTCTAGCTAAACTAATCGAAGCAACTAGTCATATTTAGGGAGGTGTTTAACTGTTGAAACAGCTTTTTTTAAATAATCTAAATGATAAAGAGAGGTTTGAGATGGGCTGAAGAAAACCTTCACTTTAAATGAAGGAATAGAATAAATCGTGTCTGAACTTTAGCAGGAAAGTTATCTACCAGCTAATCAGAGGTCAGAGGTCAGAGGGTAGAGGAATAAAGACGGTTAAAGGTTTCAGTAGCACTTTATGTTAAATACGCTTTTTATAATATTATCTCATTGTAAATGATGTTCTGAAAAGTATCTGAGAAAATTTCACACAGGAAAACATCAGTTACTGAAACAGTGGAAATGTACACTTAATTAGGTACACCTGTCCAACTGCTCATTAACACTTAATTTCTAAGCAGCCAATCACATGGCGGCAAC
>NW_015151406.1:54859-55518 GCF_000732505.1 Cyprinodon variegatus | reverse complement strand
CGTTACTAGCATGGGGTACCTAATAAAGTGGCCGGTGAGTGTATAAATCTTTACTAACGATTAAGACCAATATATCCATGTTTATGTGCTGGCTATCCTTTGCATGTGTCATGGAGATGCCATTAGCCACCCATATCCTTTATCTGTTAGATGATTACCTGCTTTAAACACAGTTCAGTTTTCCTTAAGGGCTGAAGCTAGTCAGAGCACAGCGTATGTAGATTTTGAGCTCCCATTATGTGCAACCCAGATTTTTAGCATTTTATTGCAGGTCATTTACTTACATTACCTTTCCTGACGGTAGGGTGATGACATCACCGCAGGTGTAGACGGGGCAAGAGAGACTGGCTCTCTTCACAGTGACAACTATTGAGATCTATGGAGGTGATTCTGCAAACCTTGAGGCAAGGCAGCGCTCAATGTTCAGATTCAGACATCAGGTCATGTCCCTGTTTTACACAAATGATACGTTACGAACATATAGCACCTCCAAGGGTCACTATAGTATGATAAAGTTCTGTGGACCAAGATCAGAAACCTAGACTCGATTAAGAGGAGTAAGATAAAACTTAAGATAAATAAGAGAAACAAACCAGGGAGTAAAGTTTAACCCTGTAATGCCAAATGTATCATATTTGATACAAACGGTTTCTGAAATG
>NW_015151406.1:49877-51832 GCF_000732505.1 Cyprinodon variegatus | reverse complement strand
AAGGCCAAATAAGGAATTCAAACCAAAAAAAAGTTATTTTCTGTTTTGTTTTATTCTTGGATTGGGCTTTAAAGGGTTAAATGCCAGCTTCTTATTGAACATATGGACTAAAGACAATGAATTTTCAACATTTATTGTGGAATAAATCCCTTTTTGTGTCAAACCTTTTAATTTTAAATTTAAGATATTTAATTCCTTTTGGGTTCTATCAATATAGGTTGCGACCTTTAGCTGTTTTAATCTTCAGTTCAAGGTATTTCTCTGTTTAACCCTTTTATTAATGATTTTATTTCTAATTATCTCAACTGTTTTAGTTTAGTATAGGTATCATTGAATTTAACCAAAACGTTGTTTAAGCATTTGGAACCAAACGATGAATAAGACTGCATTAATACAGTATAATCGTGTATGGTCAAGAAAATAAAATGTTACAAAACTCAAAATATTCAGCAAAAGACTGAACAAGTCTGTTTTCACAGAATAAAGCCTCTTCCTTCCAGTTCTGCTTGGTTTTTCCAGTCCAAGGTTATCCGCCTGGATCCACTAGTTTTGGTGCAAAGTGAAAAGATTCTACCAGTTCAGATGTAAACCATGAAACATCCAGCAGGGGGTGTAATCCTGGCTCATGCACAGTTCACACTGTGTCTACAGGGAGGCTCGCCATCTTGAATCTTCAATTTTCCAAATCCAGTGTCTAATCGACAATCATTCATCCTTCATAACATAAACAAAAACTAGGTGGGTCTAAAACTAAGGAAAAGCACATTTCTGAGCATATTTCTGATCCTACATGCATGTTAAAACAGCACCACATGGCGGAAAAGAAAAATAAAACAGGACAAAGCATTTACCTCCAAAGACAATGCTCTAATTTGGCTTAAAATCACAAAACATTTACTCAGTATAAACATAGTTAGTTTACAGAAAAGAAAATGCTTGGTGGCCACCCACCAAGTCCCGTTTAATCCAAGTACATAAACCATCAATACAGAGTCTGGACGCTGTGCAAAACACCAGTAGTTCAAAACCGGAAAATAAAATATAAAACCTTCTTTGGAGTGAAAATATAAAACCTTCTTTTAGGCTGTTTTAGACTCTAGAATTAGAATTTCTGTGCTTGCTTCTCTATTTTCACTGCAGCACTTTGTGTCTCATCAACTTGGGGAATTTCCGCAACGATCCGATTGGATGTAAGTTTCTTTATAACAAAACGCCCTTCAAAATAGAAATTTATATGGGTTTTTAATAATGTAAATAATTGTTTTGGATGTTTTTAGATATATTTTACCATATGAACTAATTTATTGACTTTTTTTTTAAAGTATTGTGGTTTTTATTAACATTTTGGTGGCTGTTAACCTCTGGGTTACAAGCAGCTCTCCTTTAATGTAGAAAACATCAAGGAATCCTTTCTGAAATGGGGTAATATTTCGATTTTAAGCCACCTAATGATATATTGTACATTCAAAGTGTTTATTATGAAACCTAAAGCCGATACTAGGCAGTAGAGTAATATTAATGGTATCATGTTATACAGCAGGTGCAGCTCCTACTGACACCAATACATATCAGGTCAGATGAATAATGTTATAACAGGTTGTCATCTTGGTTTTACTGGTGCTATAGTTAAGGTGGAGCAATACTTATCTGCTCCTCTGGACCAAGCAGAGGATCCACCAAGATATTCGGCAGAGCA
The DNA here is from genome assembly GCF_000732505.1 of Cyprinodon variegatus. NCBI lineage: Eukaryota > Metazoa > Chordata > Actinopteri > Cyprinodontiformes > Cyprinodontidae > Cyprinodon > Cyprinodon variegatus. The sequence goes on along the minus strand of NW_015151406.1, from coordinate 50,136 downwards.
CAAAACTATCCAAATTTTACCACCTAGACAAATAGTACTTATCAGCCAAGCCTCGTCTGTTCTCTGTCAAAGAGTATTTTCCATATTTACTGTGCAAAAACTACTTTTCTTGAATAAAACATCTAAAGTTACACAGGGACTCTCTTTATTACACCAAGCATAAGGCCCAAAAACACACAGTACACAAAGAACACAGAATGTGTAAATTTAAAGGAAAAGTCCGGTCTGCAAGGAATAATCAATGGATCGTTATTTACAG
>NW_015151406.1:43930-46204 GCF_000732505.1 Cyprinodon variegatus | reverse complement strand
CCTCCCAGATCTCCAGATGCATTTGAGATATGAAAAAAGTACTCCAGAGTGTTGTTCAGCATGGGGGTGAGTAGAAAATGAAGGCTAATCATGTTTTGGGTGTACTATTCCTTTAAGTCTGCTGATCACTCAGTGCAAAAAATCTTTTTTGGTTAAAAAAAGGGCTAAGTAAACACTATGAGGAAGAACTCTTGGCTTATTTTGTTGTCATTTTTCATAAACTTATGGTCTTTGGTAAGGCATAGCATGGTCTGTGGCTTTTATGCTGTATTTGATGAAGGAGCAGAGAAAAACAGTCCATAAAACGCTCTGCTGGAAAAGTAGTTTCATTTTGACTTTTTTTTTCTCCACGATGTCATAATCTATTTTTTAAATTTAGAATCCCCCTAAAAACACATTTTGTTTCTTCTTAGTTTTATTAACATAATACAGATGAATGAATACCAGCAAGTGTTTTCCAGCTGCAGAGTGATCAGAGAAGATCTGGGCGTTTCAAAAGTGTTTTATAAGCAAATGTAGCAAAAAATGAAGCAAAAGTTTTTTAATGAGCTCTGTAAAAGTTTGTTTCAGTATTTGATGTGGATGATACTTAACAGCGTTAAGCACCGCACCTCAAAGGCAGGCATACAAGTTCAGGTCCTAATAACACAAAGGTAGACCAGCAGCATACACCTTTAATATAAAAATTGAGTATTTTTAGCAGAAAAAGAGCCCTTTCACATCAAAACAGCTGTATCATAAATAAGAATGGTGTATAAATGTTACATAATTTCTCATTTTGAACATGATCCATGCGGCAGATAATCCACATTCCACACCAGTCCTCTACTTGAGCATGTTTGTATCTCGAATTCTTGTTCAGCAGATGTATCTCATAAATAATGTTTGTCCGTCATGTGGCCTCCAGCTCATGTCGATCTCTAAAAATTAAAATAAGCTTACAAAGAAAATAAAAAACGGAGCCATTTTGTTTTAAAAGAAGAGAATGGCCACAGGACTGTTAGGTTTTCTCCTAATCAATCAGCCTGTCTGCAGAGAGCTCTGTCTGCTGTCCCGGCTGATAAATAGGCGGAACGGGGAGCCCGGAGTGGAGTACTCCTGTCTGGAATGCATGCACGTTCTTCTCCAAAAGGTCTGACGTCAGGAGGAGCCTGGGGCTCAAAACAACCAACTGAAATGGAAAATGACCGGCAGGTAGGATGCTTTAATCACCAGTTTTATTGAGCAGACCTCTAATTGTCTGATCAGCAATGGACTGGACATAAGGAATTAATCTGTAGATGTATGATTGGTATTCATGTTTGGTTTTATTCAGTTATTGGTGAATTTATGTATTTATATTTTTGTTCATGTTCATGTACATGTATAAATTCCTTTTCATGATATTTTCTGAAAATGAGGACTAAAAACTATACAGTTTATTGTTAAGGGTCCAAGTTCAAGCAGATCATAACCCTAAAAAATAAAATTGTCAGCAATATTTAAGGCTTTGTCTGACAGAACATGAGTAAAGGCTGATTTCTACTCAGAAACCAGGTTGTCTGCATGTGTTGCAGTGAATGCAAATATGCCCCGCCCCTTCCGCAGACACTCTGCTGCACCTCTCCAAAATTGTAGGTGCCCAAAGACAGTGCTGCAGACATGAGGCCTCTGATTGGTCAAATCTACATCCGCTCTACACTATGGTTGTTACCTTACTGCGTTGTTTTGTCTGTCTGACCACCATTGTGGAAAACGACTCATGAAGTTGGACCTGCTAGAAGAGCGAGATGCGCGAGAACGCTGGGACTTTTTCCACCTGGATCCCCGCTCTTTTTTGGCCCTCATGTCCCTCTGTTGTCACACAAACTTGCCCCCACTTCCTCCCCGCCTCGGCTGTATCTAGACCCACAGTTAGTTCCTGATTGTCCCGTCTTCGTTGCGGCATTAAATAACATAGTGCAGACCACGCTTCAGTGTAGCTCACTGCGACACTGCTGCAGGAAGATAACCAGGCCTTAAGAAATGCAGATACATTGTTGGTGGACTGGTCCAGAAATAACAGCCTGATCCTGACGGTGGAGAAGACCAAGGAGATCATGGTGGACTTCAGGAAGAAGCGGCCTAACCACGCTCCACTGCTCATCAACAGCTCAGCTGTAGAGGTGGTCAGCAGCACCACATTCATCACAGACACCCTCACCTGGACTGGAAACACCACCTCACTGGTCCAAAGGGCCCAGAAGCGCTTGGACTTCCTGCCCCCCCCATCCTCCCCACCTTCTCCAGAAGCAC
>NW_015151406.1:39376-42261 GCF_000732505.1 Cyprinodon variegatus | reverse complement strand
AAGGATTCTCTGAGCATCAAACTGGGCTGAGGATTCAAACTGGAGGTTTGGATCAACTTTTCCCCAAGGATTGTTTGGGCTTCTCTCTGAGCAGGGGATTCATCTCCACAAGAAACCATTCAAGTACCGCAGGAAATCTAAGTGGCAGTCAGCTCCTCCGTTCCTCAAGGAAACACCTCAACCTGGTAAAACCCTGTCTGCCCTCTAACGAACAAGTCAATTACTGGAACAACCCACACCGACTGGATTCAACAAAAGACACCTTTTTCTGGAAACGTGAGTCCTGTTGCCTTTATTCCCTTTTTCAAATCAAAGACACAAATTTCCCACTGAGCCTGAACTAACCGCATGATCTTCCCCTTCACTTTTCAGTCCCGGTTCGTCAGTGTTCAGAGCAGCACTGGGCCCATCTTTACCAGTTCACAATAAACCTGTTAAACTTTCCCTGGTCTCTCTGTTTGGTTTTCTGCACGTGGGTCAGATCTTTGGATAAAATCATGACACTAACGTCCCCTCTTTCAGAAACACAAACAGGTTTTGCAGACTAACAAAGAACCCAAATTACTACCAATTCCTAAGCGACGGTTCGTGCAAATTTTTAAGCCAAAACAAGGCTTGGTTTTTGGTCCACTCTATAAAGCCTCAAACTCAACACTATTTCTGACATTTTGAGTTGAGAAAGCTTCCTGGATGAGAAGAGAAACGTCTTCAAACTAGGAAACAAAGTGCAGTGGATTGTTTTTTAACTTTTTTAGGATTGAGCACCACCCTCCCACAGAAGGCTTAAAGGGTTAAGAAGGCTTTCTTTGGTTCTGTTCTTATTGCCAACTGTTATTCAGTTAGAATAATGAAGTGTTGAAAAACTATTAGTTAATATTTTTATGCAAAACAATGTATTGTTTATCTTTAAAGAAAAAAAATATATATATTATACGTTTAGGTTTTTTTTTCCTTAAATATTTTGTTTTATTTTCTGTGGGTTTTGCAAAGGGGGGTCCCCAGGAAGAGGCTAATGCTCTAATATTACTTTAATTCTATCACATTTGTTTCTCTCTGATAGGAAATGAGACATGCACAAGTTCAGGTCAAATGAATATCTGAATGAAAAGCTGATCGTTCAGCAGATTTCTGGTAGCATTTGTGTAAAGCAACAACCTTAGTAGATTAGATAAGTTTTTCTTACAGGTTAGGTATAGTTGCATTTTGTTATCATCATCACAGCAGTAAATCAAACATACACATACTAACACACACAAAAGCGGACGGTTATTAAAGTAAATAATCCTACACTCCTTGGACCAACCAAAGCCCTGACCTTCAGAGGCACCTGTTGAAGAGCTCTCACAGGTGAGTAAACCAAACATGCATATATGTCAGCTGAAAGAAGACACTTACATAAAGGAGTGATTTAGGCAAACTTTGACCTCTGTATTCTTTTGATGCGAGGCGTACACTCATGCACAGAGTACAGCTGATTGATACTCCTACCTTTCCATGCTTTTTCATGACAGATGAATTAAGGTTGTCAGGCTGAGCTCTGCAAGCCAAGAAGTTATGAAGTACAGTCATTATGGACTTATATGTTTTCATTCATGAGGTCAGTTTAAAGAGCAAATACACGATTTGGAGTTCTCCAAGGTAGTGCATAAGAGGAATGAATAAGCAAAGGGTCATTGACGCCTAAATGAGAAATGCTGTGCACACTGAGACTGAATCAACATTTAAAGTTCTTCAATCATACAAGCAGACAGCCAAAACCTGCCCCCACGGTGAAGACTCCCCACCATAAGTCAGGGCCTGAAGACACATCTGGAAATCAACTCTGCCAGCATCAGGCCCCGGAGTGCCCATGGCTAATAAGCCACACATTGTACATCACTTTGCTTTGCACATATTCTTTTTCAGTCCTGCAGGCCTCACTTCATATGTCATAGCTTTCCACATTTGATTTTTGTTCTGCTTTGCATTGCATTTCAGAGGAATAACATCTACATGCACTGAGCCACTGACGCATGGCTATTAGCTTTTTATAATGCCTCAGGTGCTTGTGTCCTCGTTCAACCAACCTTACATCCGAGGTCAGACCACCTCAGGTCATAGCTGTTGGTCGACACATATAATTTCACATGATTGTAGATTATCTGCGTTTAGTTTTCCAGCTTTAACAGATGACGTAGCTGTAGAGAAACAATTGCAGTAATACAAGGGGTGTAAGAAAAAATGAAAATTCTGTCATATATCGGAATATATCATTGGACAATATTTGTATTAGCTTAAGATATAAACAAATGTTTCACCAATAAAAAATATTAATTGGTGAACATCCAAGTCATTGCCTTACGTTTGTATTACTATTAAACCTGAGAACGTATATTCAGCTGCTATGAACCAGCAACAGCAGCAATAACTAGAATATAAAAATTGCAATCTTTCATCTACATTAATGTATGCCGATATATCAGGGGAAAGCGTATGTATGTTTATACATATCAAATCCCAAATTCTTGCCCATTCACATCGCTAACTGATACCTGTCATGGTTTTATCAAGAGCTCGGACCCACATGCAGAGAAATCAATTCAGAGAGACCAGGGGAGAGGTTTAACGGGTTAATTGGAGAGATACTGTAATGCTGAATCAAGTGTTGCTCTGAACTCTGCTCAACCTGAACTGAAAAGTGAGGGGAAGACACAGTGGTTAGTTCAGGCTCAGTAGGAAATTTGGTTCTTGAACTTGAAGAGGAGAATTTGGTTGCTGACTCAGAGTTGTTGACTCTTTGACTCCAGTCTGTGTGCAGTAGTTCCAGTGTTTGTCTGATCCGGTGGAGGGTGGACAGGGTTTACCCAGAATGCGGTTGTTTGTAGGTGAATGGAGAAGCTGACTGC
>NW_015151406.1:33738-37332 GCF_000732505.1 Cyprinodon variegatus | reverse complement strand
AGCATACTCGCGCTACTGTTGAGCAATGCCAGACCGAACTTTCCGACCTCAAAGGTTGTGGGCGGGACTAAGTTCGGAATGGCACCCAGGCTAAGCTTCGCACAGTTTCTCATTACTGTTCATCTGTTCCACCTGCTTCAGCCTCTATTTAACCTGCCTTCTTCCAGTCATCAGTGCCAGATTATTTGACGCCTTGGTGAGAGTCTTTTAGCATTACTTAGTGGTTTCTGATTGCCTGATCCTGACCCATTATGTCTTTGGTACCTCTGAGCCTGCCTGTTCCCATTCTGATCTGTTTTCCTGACCTGTCTTCGGACTCCTGCTGGATTCTGTCTGGTTACCAAACATGTAACTGATTTCTGACACCGTCCTGGATTTCCCTTCGGCACCTCTTTGGATCTCTGATATTCTGGTCTGGACTCCTAAGCACCTCCTTGCTCAGATCAGATCTCCTGCCTGTTGTCTGACCTCCAGAGTCAGCGTCTGGGACTCTTTAAACAGCGTCCTCTGCATCTTGTCGGCGACCAATGATCCTATGGGCACGGACAGAACTTTAAGACCGGATTAGTGACTTACACGTTCATAATCATCTTCTGCTAGATTGACCTGGTCACTAACCTGTGTTCTCTTCCTGCAGAGGTTACTGCCTTAGATGCTCTCGCTGTTCAATGCAGATCCATTATTCTTAATAAGTGCTGCTCTTTTGATATATCAAACTGTCTATCTTCTTTGAATACTGGGTCCTCTGTTCTGAGCCTTAACATCATGTGAAGGGTAAATATTTTGATGGCAATTTTCTTAAAAGAAATAAACTAACTGACAGAACCGAACTAGTCTTCCTTTTCTGTATGGAAGCAGATCAGTTGTATGTACATGTCAGAAAACCTGTTAAGCCGGTTTCTGAACTCCCAAATAAGAAATCTCAGTAAAATTTTATCTTCTTATTTTCTTTGGGAACAGTGAAGTACTTTTCAATTTAACTGAATTGAATAAAGTGAGTGTCTGGGGAATAGAGGCAACCCAGTTGAAATCAGATCCATATTTTTGCTGAACATAAAAATGTGTAACTAATGTATAACCCTTTAAAAAAAAGTCCAAAGAGGATTTCTGCTACTGTGTGCATTTCTTATCAAAGACATTAAGCTCTAATTAGCTTAGCTTCTTCTTGCTGTGACAGAATGTTTTCCCCCCATTTGGGTAAAAATCAATCCCTGGTTAAAAATCATTGCTGGTTTCGTATTCTAGTACCAGGGACACTGGGTGGTCTGACTGATTAAAGCACTAACTGCTAATATCAAATGGGATCCTGAAGAAGTTTGGATGCCCTTTAAAGGAGACAGAAGCTGTTTTTCCCACAGGAGTTGCATTAGAACCTGAGTAGGGAGAAAAAACATGCTTTCAGTGATGCTCCTGGCCGTTTGTGAAAGACATCTGTTTATATCTGAGAGTTCAGCGTGGGTGATAAGCAGTGTTGTGCCTGAACGCGTTCATTGAACGAAAGTTCATGAACTCGTTCATATTTTGGGCGAACGTGAACTGAACGTACTGCATTACTGCCTGATGAATATTATTGTGAACTCGTTCATTCTGGTGTCTGTGAACGGCACGTAGCGTGGAAGCTACAGCAGCATGGAGGCGACCGTGGAGGCGACAAAGCAGCAGTATGATCACTTAAAACAGGTTTATGACCAGGTGGTCGGTGAGGATGATGGCAACAATCTTACATTTCTCTGCAAACTTTGCCCGCCGGCTTTCAGTAAAAAAATCCGCACTTCAGTAACATCCAAAGCAAATCTGAAACGGCATATGTACTGAAATGGATTTTCAAATGGAAAAAAAAATGTAAAATTAAAAAAAACATTTGCACCTTAAAGACTACTTTCCTGTTTTTCTTTTAATAATTCCTCATAAAAAAGACCATTCAAGCAGCACATTTTTCCTGATGTTTTTGAGAATATACTGTAGGGGTGAAAGCTGCAGCTGCTACTAGTGTGAAGTGAATGGACAGCAACAAAGCATTAAAGCAACAATGGGGAAATGCTGTCCCCTCAATGCTAATGTAAACCCTGGATGGATAAGGATTCAAAACTGGATATGAAGATGAAATCTGACGCACAGTTTCAGAGTTACAACTGATAAAATAATTGCTGTCTGTGGTTCTACAGTAGGCTATGGTGTAATTGAGCAATATATGAAAAAAAAAAGAACTGAACTAGTTCATTTTTTTGGCACTGTGAACTTAGTTCAAAATTTTGAATTATGAACTATGAACTGAACTAGTTCATTTTAAAATGTGTGAACTGAACTTTGAACTAGTTCACGTAGAAAGAGAACTTTCCCAACACTGGTGATAAGGTGGCAATGCAGGATGTTTGCAAACAGTTGCCTTTCACTTCATTTATTTAAATGGCAAAGTAGAGTTGTTCCAGTGCATCTAAATCAAATGGATTAATTATGTCCTCAGTTTAAAGTAAATTTCTCATAATCATTGAATTACTTGATTTAGATGTGTTGGACCAAGTACACATGACCCTTCTTTACTGCAGTCCCTTATATTGATCATGCATACAGCAACGGTGGAGAGGAAAAATCCCTTTTAACAGGAAGACGGGTTGAGCAGAACTAGGTGAAGCAGCTTTCATGCCTACGTCTCGTCTTTGAACTGAAATGAGAAGTGGGATGGCTTGACAATGAATCGTTGGTGGTGAACAGGATTCAAGAGGAGGCGTTAATCAGAGGAGGAGATGGTCCGGAGGCTGCCAGCTGGAACGACTGCAAGGTTTTTATTCCTGAAAACACCTGAATCTAGTCTTGAAAAACCAAGGAACCTCCGGCAGCGAAATCTAGGTGCAAACGCAGATGCAACCTAAGAGGGAGCAAACAAAAACACGCTTAGAAAATTTGCTGGAAGGAAGAAACACTGAATACTAGGACTGGCTAGAAGCATATGACATTGGTAAGCATTCTGGCAGCAGAACCCTTTTGAGCCTCCACCTATGAATCCTCAGCCAATCCTGCTCTCAGACCCCACCTGTGAAGTATAAACGAAGCAGCAGCCCAAAAATGTTTTGTAGAATTGATAATTGTATTGTATTTTATTATTATATTTATTATATTTCCCCATTATTTATATATATATTTAAAAAAAAATGATAGAACTGTAAATTTACAGTCATTTTTACAATTTTTCAAGGCTGCGCTTTTAAAGGGATGAAATTGTCCAGTGAGCTGTTTTCAAAACGACATTTCTCTTTGTTTTGCACTTGTGTAAACATAATGACAAACAAAATCTGTCTAAAGTCTAAAGAACAGAGGGGCACCTCCCAGACCCCAACACTCACGCTGAAATAACCGCCAAATCCGACATAACCGGCTCTGCTCTGCTTTCTGCAAAGCAACACCTACTGCCTCCATGGTTACCCCCGTCTTGCTCCACACTGAGTTCCTTGGAGCTCAAGGAGAGCATGCGCTATAATATTACTTGTTAATTCATTGGAGCACAATAAACGGTACTTAATGCTAAAATGGCCGCTCACACTGAGCCTGGTTCTGCTGGAGGTTTCTTCCTGTTAAAAGGGAGTTTTTCCTCTCCAC
>NW_015151406.1:30622-31804 GCF_000732505.1 Cyprinodon variegatus | reverse complement strand
CTCTCCCAACATTGTATGTTAAAAACCACTTTAATCAGCAACATTTTTCTACTTAATATATTTACCTCACCCTAAGATGTTTATTGAGTTTTGGTCTGTTAACATTCTTTACTCTCTAGTCAGGAAACAGCTCCTCCTAAACAACTCTGTCTCATGTTGTTACATAAGATAGAGTTGATGGGAAAAACCTGTTCTGAGTTCTGTCATATAATAATATGTATTTAATTTACTGTTCAATGGGTCCCTTCACATGGCCTCTGCAAGAAATGCTCAAGTAGAAACGCCCAGACCAGACATAATGTGCCCTATGATGTCTGTTTGATCAGTCTGGCCAGTCAGTCTAGTTCAGATATAAAAGCCACATGGAGTGCAAAACGCAAAAGCGCCTTACAAACTGTCTGATCCATTTTGGATGCTTTAGCTCTTAAAGAAAATTCAATTTTTCCCCCCCTCATGTACCATCAGGAATAACACGCTGTTTATCTCAGTACAGGTCTTAGACAGATGTAGACAGATGTAGAATATTCCAGAGGACAAAGTATTCTGTCTCCACTGAAGGAGAAAACTTCACTGGATTGTGTTCTGGTTTAGTCTTCTGCATATCGTACACATATAGGGATAATGTTAATAAAACCAACCTCTAGCTTGTAAAGGCTTCAGTATGTCTTCAAGCCTCAGCCACTGGCTCTTTCTTGGAAATCATAGTGCTTAGTCACACTTTAGAGATATTCCTCAGATTTCTTAGAAAAGCTGGAAAATTTATTTTGCTGAGCGGGTAATATAAATGTTTATTCAACTCACATAACATGTCTCTTGGAGGAATATTTGATCCTGGAGCACTATTTTCATTTCCTTCTTAGTTAAAAGATCAGGATCGTATTTTGTTTCTGATTTATCTGTGACTTAATAAAATGAATATGGGAGCACTTTTAAGTCAAAAACTGTTTTTATCAGTTTGACAGACTTATTATGAAGCTATATACAACTCATTCAAGGTATTTAAATTTTCATATACCCAGAAATTCTGGGCAAGGAGGAGTAGAAACAATCTGACTTACTGATTACTCCAAAGGCAGTTAATACTTACAACTCCTTTGAACCTTATTTACCTAATTTCCCTGATCCAAATTTCAAAGCAAGAAAACCTCTTCTTTTTGTAACTTTGTATCGTCCACCAGGTCC
>NW_015151406.1:23714-25291 GCF_000732505.1 Cyprinodon variegatus | reverse complement strand
TGTTCCTGTTTGGCTGTGACTCCATCCTGGAGAGAAATATCAGCTGTGCTGCTGTAATTAACACCCTTGTTTATAAATGTTGGAAATCGGCCTGTTTTTCAGTGTAGTCCTGTTTCTCCAACTGTGACTGGCTGGATGTGCTCTCTTCATCCTCTGACATGGGAGCTGGCTCGGAGCTCGTCTACCTGGCTGTGTGTTTCCTGGACCGGGCCGCCTTTTACAGCTTCTTTATGTATCTCCTTTTCTATCTCCTTGAACCCCAATGGGCCTCAGCAGATGGCCGCTCACACTGAGCCTGGTTCTGCTGGAGGTTTCTTCCTGTTGGAGGGGAGTTTTTCTTCTCAACTGTCGCTGCAGGCATGCTTAGTGTGAGGGATTGTATTTGAGTCAATGAGTCGATGTAATCAACTGGATTTCATTGGATTAAGGACTTTGAAACAATTTGACTGTATGATCTCGTGAAATGTAAAGTGGCTTGAGATGACATGTGTTGTGAATTGGTGCTATAGAAATAAACTGAATTGAATTGAATTATATTCCAGCGGCTCAACTTTGAACAAAGATATGATCTTGTTAGATATTGGAATAAAGGTATCAGCTTGCTAGCTATTAGAATGAGTTACTGCATGCTAGAGCTGTGGAAAACAGTTACAGGAATTTCACTGGGTTGGTCCTTCATAGGTCAAGATGGATAAAGGGAAAGGTGGAGCTCTCCAGCTCAGCACCAGCTTCATGCATGAGTTGAATGTCCAGAGGGCATCCAATCACAGGGCTGGCCTTCCCGATCAGCTTATCCTGCCACTTTCTCTCAGCTACAGATAATCCACTGCTCCAAAATGCAGCTCCATAGAATATGGCTGATGCCACAACAGAGTTATAGGGCTTTAGGAGCGAACCCTGCACTACAAGAAACCTTAGTCTCCTCAGCATGAAGAGTCTGCTCTGACCTTTCTTATACAGCCTCATTGTTGTGAGTCCAGTCCAGTTTGTTGTTCAAGTGAATATCCAGATACTTATAATTCATTATGACTGCGATTTCTCGTTTGTGATGTTAGCTGAGAAGATCCTCAGTGCTGATCTCTGTGAACATTTCTCCAACATTTTTACTCAGCTCCTCTTGATCATGTACAAAGCTGCGGAGTGCTATGAACAGATGGAAAAAAAGCAGCGGGGTCACGGAGCAGGCCAGGGTGAGGAAAAACCTGTAGGAAGTGGTGGGCAAGATGGCTTAAGAGGAGCAGCAGAGGCAGGCTTACATTAAAGCTAACAAGGAATTTCCACAAATCCTGCTCTTCAACACTCACTTGATAATAAAATGGATAATCTCTGTCTCAAACTCTCTTGAATAAGGAGATTAGTAACTGCTACGCCATCATCCTGACTGAATCATTGGTTCATTCATTGATACCGGACAATGCTATTAGCTTGCAGGGCCTCAGGCCATTCCGCACCGATAGAAAAAGAGAACTTGGTGGTGAGACTAGAGGTGGTGGGGTCTGTGTTTACATCAACAACAGCTGGTGTAAAAATGCTAGATCGGTCGCCACCTTCCACTCTCCAGTTACTCACTGTCAAAT
>NW_015151406.1:18893-20284 GCF_000732505.1 Cyprinodon variegatus | reverse complement strand
AGTGGTTTGGGATTCAGTTAATTTATCTTGTGGGCCACATGATTTGTGGACATTAGGATCTAAAGAGAAGCGTCATCTCCTGGTCAGATCCTGTGATTCGGTGAAAGGGTGGAGTCAAGAGTAAAAAATATGCAAGAGGAGGTCAATTCAGTGGCTGGATGTTGGAGGGAAGTTGGCTGGCATTCGTCTGCGTTTATTGGGCCATTTTGAATGGCGGCTACTGTACACACCTAGTATGATGGTTTGTAAAGTGGAAAAAAACAAAAAAAAAACAATCCTGATGAATGAAATGTATTTTAATCTGCTTGAGCAGTGGAGTTAAAATCGAAAATTCTTGATGTACATAAAAATTTGAGTGATACGTTGTGAATTATAATTACTGGCATTATAGTAAAGGGTAATATATTATTACAGCAGTCATCAAGTCAGTAGACAATGACAGGTTTATATCCAGCTAAGTGTGATATATCACCCTGACCCAAGCACAGTATGTTCTCTGTTGATGGTGGAGACTTAGAGCAGCAGGAGAAATGTGTGATTACTCGCAGCCTGGGATGAATCATGCTCTGCTGGTTGATAAGCTAAAGGTGTCTGAACAAGCCTTGCGTGGCAGGAAGAGCACAGACACCCCCCCTCCTGTCTGTTACTCTCTTCTCTCCACCACCACCAGCTGATATCATGCTTGTGTTGACTGCTTATATTACTGGATGTCTGAATTCCTCTTTGTTCATTCATGATCATATATTTTTTACTGTCAGTATTCTCTTTGTTTGCTTGGCTGTTACTGCCCTCTAGTGGTTAGAATTTATTTCTGTCTGGAGGACTTCAGCTTGTCTAACTGGATAAACTCACTAGAGGTCACTTTAGAGCAGGGCTCCACAACCTGTGGCTCTTTGGACTCTTTACAGCGGCTCTTAATAGTGGCTAAAATGTATATAAAGAGCTAATTAATGTACTATAAAATAAATACCAGTCACAAGCTTTAGTGGTTTTTATAAGATGGATAAGAAGGACATTAAAAGAAATGGGAATATGTTTTTAGAGCCATTTTCCTTTTATTAGTTTGGAATTTATGTGTTTTACTATTTTTTAAAAAGCTTAAACTACATAAATTGTTGGTTGTTTAAGATGGCAACTAATATCCTATATGAGATAATTAAAAAGTAATCTACTTGGCCGCTCTAAACAACTTTTACTTTATAAGACTCGGAGTAAAATGTCTCTTTGGATCAAAGGTTGCAGACCCCTGCATTAGAGCTACAAAATACTTCCAGAGAATAAAGGAGAACATAACGACAGTGGATGAAGTACTCAACATTAGTACTTGAGTAAAAGTATTAATACTCATAGTCACATCTTGCTCAACTACAAGTAAAAGTTACTCAGTCAAT
>NW_015151406.1:16215-17346 GCF_000732505.1 Cyprinodon variegatus | reverse complement strand
TCCATCCATCCATCCATCCATCCATCCATCCATCCATCCATCCATCCATCCATCCATCCATCCATCCATCCATCCATAAGCAAGTTGCTCCTGTGAATTGTTCAGAGTAAAAGTAACATCAAGTTCGGATCAAAATACCTTTTTACTCACAGGCTTGAAGTGAAATGAAAATAACACATAGTTCCCTACAGAGGCCTAATAAAATCATATTAGATTAGATGTTTTTCTTTAAAGGAGCAAATCTACCAAGCTGGTATTAGTTTACTAACTAGTTGGGCCATCTGTTCAGGTAGTCAGTTAACAGATACCCTTTGCCCTCTTGTAACTGCACCACTCTAATTTTAAAATAGTGTTAACTTTATAAGACCGAGCGGAGACACTCAGTTTCCAAGTCATAGGCCTGCCTGTGATTTCCATGACTGGAAGTATTTCCAAACTGCTTAATTTGACTGGTGTTGTGCAATGAAACGCTGTTGCAACTTTGCTATTTAATCAAATAACTTCCAGACTGTCATTTGTTGTTCTGTGTGCACACAGCCAATTGGCTGTGTGTCGGTTCAACTAATGAAAGTGTGATTCTCGCTCAAATCATAGTGTTTAACTCTGCAGTTAACCGTGCACATATGTAGAATACATATACAACAGATTCCATTCAAAATATAAGAATGTATTTATAAAAAGATGTAAACGGTCAAGTAAAACATTAAGTAAAAAAAAAATCCCTAAACTAGTAAAACTCAACTGAACTAAGTACATACAGAAAAAAAAAATGGTTGAAAAGCATAATCAATGAAATGATGAAATATCACAGTTTGGATTTTGAGAAAAGTTTAAAATGAGATCAAATTAGCTTTTAACTAATTCAGAGCAACTGGAACAAGTTCAAATCTATTTAGGATGCAACTCTAAGAGGTACATAAAACATTAGTTTTTTAAAGTAATATTTTATTAAATGACTTGCTTAATCATAAATCAGTAACATTCTAAATAATCGGTTCCTAATCCCCCGAGATTGTTCCTTAGGGAATATTTAAGGAACACGTAAAATAAGTATTCAGCACGGCACCATTTTTCTCAGTAAATATATTTCTAGAGGCGCTATTGACATTACATTTTCACCTGTTGTTAGTA
>NW_015151406.1:12979-14281 GCF_000732505.1 Cyprinodon variegatus | reverse complement strand
TCCCTGGTGTCACAAAAGACCCTCTGATGATGGGTAAAAGTAAAAAGCTGCCTCAAGACCGTTGCAACCTTAAAAATGGCATTGGTTCAAGAAGGATTTCTAAACTTCTAAAAAAAAGCCTGTTTATACTTGTTTAAAGTTTTCCAGACAACATTTAGCCAAGCCTGTGAAATATTGGGAGAATATACGTATGTAGTCTGGTCAGATGACACCAAAATGTGACTCTTTGGATGCCATAATACACAATATGTTTGAAAGTGAAATGGCTCTGCACATCACCCCAAAAACACCATACCAAACAGTGAGTTTTGTAGGTGGGAGCATCATGGTGTGGGGCTGTTTTTCAGCATATGGTACTGGCATCTTTAAATAATTGAAGGATAAATGAATAGAAAAATATACAGAGACATTCTTGATAAAAATCTGCCATCTGATGGGATGTTCTGGTGTTATATGGTCAGTATACAGTGGGGAGAACAAGTATTTGATACACTGTTGATTTTTCAGGTTTTCCCACTTGCAAAGCTTGTAGAAGACTGTAATTTGTATCATAGGTACTCTTCAACTGTGAGTGATGGAATCTAAAACAAAAATTAAGGGAAAATACAATGTATGATTTTTTTATAATTAATTTCCATTTTATCGTGTGAAATAAGTATTTGATTATCTATCAACCAGTAAGAATTTTGGCTCTCACAGACATGTTAGTTCTTCTTTAAGAAGCCCTCCTGTTCTCCACTCATTACCTGTATTAACTGCACCTGTTTGAACTTGTTACCTGTATAAAACACACCTGTCCACACACTCAATCAATCACACTCCTGCATCTCCATAATTCCCAAGACCAGAGAGCTGTGTAAGAACATCAGGGATAAAATTGTAGACCTGCACAAGGCTGGGATGGGCTACAGGACAATAGGCAAGCAGCTTGGTGAGAAGGCAACAACAGTTGGTGCAATTATTAGAAAATGGAAGAAATACAAAATAACGGAAAATCTCCCTCGGTCTGGGGCGCCGTGCAAGATCTCACCTCGTGGAGCATCATTGATCATGAGGAAGGTGAGAAATGAGCCCAGAACTACACGGCAGGACCTGGTCAATGACCTAAATAGAGCTGGGACCACAGTTTCGAAGAAAACAATCAGTAACACTCTACGCCGTCAAGGATTAAAATCCTGCAGTTCACGCAATGTGCCCTTCCTCAAGCCAACGCATGTCAAAGCCCGTCTGATGTTTGCAAATGACCATCTGAATGATCCAGAGGAGGAATGGGAGAAGGTCATGTGGTCTGATGAGACAAAA
>NW_015151406.1:9160-11246 GCF_000732505.1 Cyprinodon variegatus | reverse complement strand
CAAGCAAGCTTTTAAGTTTATAAAAAAAAAAAAACTTAAACCCTGGAGCAAAACATCTACATGCTTGTGGTTTGTGCAAAGGGAAATCGAATTAAAACCACAATGGTAACATCGGTTGAAAACAAACACAATTTAGATTTTTTTTTCTTTTTGGTAAAATTGTTCAGCCTGACTGTTGATCCCCGTTTGGAAAGGCTGAGGTGTCTCCATTGTTCAAAGGAGATTTGCATTTCTGGGTTGGTTCTCTTTGGAATCTGTAACTAGAAAGTCTAGCTTGGGAAAATCTCATTTTGGATACTCATGGTTCCAGCCTCTGCTGTTATCAAGGTATTTAATGTATTCAACTCCGACAGAAATGTTGCAGAAATCTGGTTCCGAGATTAACCAGCAGGTCTACTGAGGAGGTTTTTGGGGTCTGGTCCTTCAGCATATGTCTCCAAAGGGGCATTCCTGGTAAAGAGCGTCCAGGCAAAGAGGATCGTTGTGGGGGTTGCAATACCTTTTATATCTCGCACAGCAGTGGATACATCACATGTGCTGATGTTTCTCTGGGATTCTTTTTATAAGGGGGTCTGTAGGATTTAGTGTTTGCAAATAACCAGACAGACCTTTGATGCTCACTGTCCAAAATTAATGGCATGGCTTATGGCATAACATGGTTTCACTAAATGTTTTTTTCTTTGTAATTATTAAATATTACTTTTATAAGATGATGTAAGAAAATATGTAAAGTAGGTTTCAGCTGCCAATTGTATTTATCAAAGGAATAAACAATCTATACTGATATGGCCTCTGTTAAATCATGAAGCTCTTAATTCACTATTTACTTTCACAAGACAAATCTGTACCTGATTAATGTAAGATAATTATCCATTCATCCATCTTTTTTCTGTCATGCTTATCCGGGTCGCGAGGGGTGCAGGTGCCTATCTCCAGCTGTCTACGGGCGAGAGGCGGGGTCCACCCTGTACAGGTCCCCAGTTCATCACAGGGCAACATAGAGACAAACAGGACAAACAACCATTCATGCACACCTAATGAGAAATTAGATAAACCAATTAACCTAACAATCATGTTTTTGGACTGTGGAAGGAAGCCGGAGTACCCAGAGAGAACCCACGCATGCTCAGGGAGAACATGCAAACTCTATGCAGAAAGAGCCAGGCCGGGAATCGAACCCAGATCTTCTTGCTGCAAGGCGACAGTTCTACTCGCTATAGTACTATAATACTATAACACTACCCATTATAGCCAGGTTGATAACATAGTTGAAAGCTAGAAAGAAATGTATCATGCTCTGGTCCAAATAAATACAAGAAAAGATTAGAAAGCAAGTCATTGGTCTCTAGCAGGTTAGAAGGAGTTACAAAGCCACCTTTAAGGCCTTTTGGCTTTAATGCAGGCATCCCCAAACTCGGTCCTCGAGGGCCGCTGTCCTGCAGGTTTTAGAGGTTTCCTTGCTCCAGCACAGCTGATTTTAATTGAAAGCTGATTAACAGGCTTTTGCTTTACTGCAATCATTATAATCAGCTGTTTTAAAGCAGGGAAACCTCTAAAAACTGCAGGACAGCGGCCCTCGAGGACCGAGTTTGGGGATGCCTGCTTTAATGGATCATAGTGAGAGCCATCATCCATAGCTGGAAAAACTATAAATGTGGCGTTAGAGCCTATAAAGTTTCATCACGAAGGTCAGTGAATACAGAGCAAAATCTGTATTCACTGCTGTTATTTTCTCAGCTTAGTAAAAATTCAGCGAGGGACCGGACAACTACTGGACTACAGGTAGAACCGGGGATCTGGTTGAATCTTTCCATGGACTGCAATGTGATTTACAGAGGAGGGGTGGAGCTTAGCGAGGGGATGAACGCCAGAAAACAACAGATACAATTTAGTGTACGATCTGACAGAATATCGAATCACATGAAACTGTAGCAAGTAAATCTCAATAAAATGGGCAGAGCTGACCAGGCCGCACACTATTTTCTGCAACTGTACTTGCTTTGTTCCAACTGAGGGAGAACGCTGCTCCTGACGAGTCAGGCAGGAAGAGAGGCACGGTGAAAATAGTTAAACACATGCTTTGGGG
>NW_015151406.1:4180-7715 GCF_000732505.1 Cyprinodon variegatus | reverse complement strand
CCAGACCAGTGACCAGCCAAGACTAGTAACCAGCCCAGACTAGTAACCAGCCAAGACCAGTAATCAGTCCAGACCAGATTAGCAGAGTTCCCAGTAGAGATGTCAATCCCCCACCCCATGCAGGGGACAAAACCTCTAGCCTGGGCAGCCAGGCTAACAATTGCCCCTAATGACTCCCTTTTCAGAGACATAGACAGGTTCGGGGCATTGCAGGCTAACAAAGAAGCCAAACGATTCCCATTCCAAAGGGGTGGACCCGTTCTTCTGGTTCAATTTGCATATTTTCTAAGCAAAAACAAGTTTTTGGGCAACTCTATAGAGCTTGGAACTCAACACTATTTCTGACATTTTTAAATTGAAAAATCTTGCTGGATCAGAAACGAAATATCTGCAAACTTGGAAAAAAGGTCCATTGGATTTTTTTTTTTTTTTTTACTTTTTGGTATGAATACTATAAAAAACTCTTAAAATAGAGCAATTACACTGCCCCATTTTGACAGTTTATGTAACGCATTTATGTAAAGTGTGGAAATGATTGCTGTGGAAAGAAGACTCAAAGTTAGCTTGGTTCAACATGAGTGAGCTGTTGAAAAAATACGCAAATAATAAGAAATTGTACGGGGTTCCACTTGTGCCAAAAATTTGTTGACATGTGTTGTAACTGGTCCATTGGTCTATATAAGGTGTGTGTCTAATATCCATATGTAAAGGAAGCTGTATATGTAGTGGGTTTCTGTGTTTACGTGAGTTGAATATGTTGCTTCCATGTGCTGTGTCCACACAAAGTATCAATACATATTATTAGTTGTTCCCTTTGTCCTCATGAAGACAGTGTAAAACCTGACCAGGTCGGCAGTAGCCTAAAATATGTAGATTTGTAAAAATAAGAGAAAAATCTTCTATGATATGTTTTGTAGTTCCTTTCATAGAATTTGTAATAGCACAATTACCCCATTTCCACTACCCTTGCAAAACCGATCCATGCCGAGATCGGGCCGAGCTCGGTTCTGACGACCGTTTAACATCACGCTATCTCGGTTCCTCGCCTCCTAGTGATGATCTGCGGTATTACTGCCAGTATTGAAGGAGGAAATCAAGCAGTTGGTGGCGGTAATGCACCAAAAGTTGTTTGCCAACCGCCATAAAACACAAGAAGAAGAAGGCGAAGAAGGAGGGAATCAAGCAAATCAAAATGGCGGCGCCCGTCAGATTCAGAAAGTTATGCTTGATTATTATTGCTGTACTTCTGTGTTATTATTTAAAATGCCATTATTTAAAATGTTGCGTGGAGAAGATTTCAATTGTTGTTTATAGTTGTTGTTCTTCTTCTGTTTTGTGTTGGTTGGCAAGCAACTTCTGGAGAGGCATTACCGCCAACTACTGGAATGGAGTGTGAATCGCGATGTGCAGCCAGACGGAGATGACGCGTTCTGCTCATGCGCTCTTGTTATCAGAGAACCGAGCCGGGGAAAAACCGAGATGAGCCCACCTCTGGAACTGGTCTGCAGTTAGCTCGGTTCGGTTGTGTCTAGCTCGGTTCAGTTCAGTTTGCTTTCCATTTACACTCGATAAGTTATCTCAGTTACTGAGCTCGGACCGGTCTCGGCACGGTTTTTCAAGGGTATTGTAAATGGGGCTATAATTATCCAATTCAATTCAGTTTATTTCTACAGCGCCAATTCACAACGCATGTCATCTCAAGGCTTTTTATAGTTCACCAGATCATAGAGTTGAATTTATTAAAGCATTGTTTGGAGTCAGTCGTTAGTTTTCATTTTGGTGTGCCAGCCCTCCCTCCTATGTAAACTTTCTGGAGTTGCCACTCTATGGCTGAGATAGAGAATTAGATCTTTTGAAATTTAAGCACCCTATTCCTTTAAGCCTCCTCAAGTAAATTCACCTTTTATCATTGTATTTTTTCTTGCCACTTTTTTTTTCCTTCTTTCCTCTCCCACAAGAAAGATATGCTTCAAACGATGTAACAAAAGGCATATAAGTTGATCTGTTGCAAAGAAATTCCCAGGAAGCACAGATATTTGTAGACTTTCCTGCTTAAAATATCTGTAGAAAATCTTGACCATATAACACCAGAACATGTAAACAGAGAGGCTATCCAGTCGCAACCTCAAACAGGTGGATTAAGCACAGTTGGGTCTCTTTCCTTCCTCTTCTGTCTCATATGTCCGTTGGAGAGGAGAGCTGCATTCCTCTTATCTCTTCGTCATTAACTGATAAAAACCCAACACTGCAGTCAGCACACATAACATCAGCTTGTTATAAAATCATACAGGCAGTGAGCTCACAGGGACTGACCAGGAAGTTAGCTTGTGTTTTTCCATGGAAGCTCCAGGCATGACTGGTACATGCCATGTTTTTTTGAAAAGCACAGATATTGATTGTTTCAAAGTATACATAATAAATATTATGCAACGAAAATATGTTTTCTATTCATGTGGTGCATGTTGCTACTAATTCTGTTTAGGATGATTTTGTAAAAATTAATAAATGTATTTGTTAAAACAATGCTTTTTATCAATAAATCCTAATTAATGACACAAATTTTTTATTTTATTAAATGGTGACATACTTGAAAGAAAATGTATTGTGTGCAAAGGTTGCTTTCAAAAAAAAATTGTTCTAAATCTTCTCCAGAGTTAGGATGAGCCTATCTGACCTAACCTCTCAACTGACCTTGCTACAAAAAAATAAATATTTTAAAGAACAACAAAAATAAGTGACACTATGTAGCAAAAACTAAAATATATATTTAGCTTTTATCAAAAAAAAAAACTTGACCCCACGTTCTGAGAAGTTTGATGCTTTGAGAAAAAGGTTTGAACATATGTTGAATGAATAAAGTGAAGTGGAACAGTTAAACGACATGGACAATGGTGTCTATTTATTAACCTATTTAGTGTTTTCAATCAAGAACAGTACAACAATCTTCATAATTCAATTCAGTTTATTTATATGGCGCCAATTCACAACATGCCATCTCAAGGCACTTTACAGTTCAACCAGATCATACAGTCAGATTGATTCAAAGTTTCCTATGTAAGGAAAACAGGCCGATATCCAAGCCAGGTCAGGGAAACAGTCAAGAACAGGACAGTTCTGAGATCCAGGAGTCCGCAGCCCGACCAGGGGTTCCGACCAGAACCGGAACAGGCAGATCCGTGATTCCAAAAGTCCACAGAGAGTACAGGCAGGTTCAGGATCCCAGGACTCCAACAGATAGCTCAGGCAGACACGCTCATATGCAGACATGTAGACTCAGCAGTTGAGTGGCAGAACAAGACACGACATGAGGACAACCATGGAACTTTTAACTGCCTCCTTCCACTGAGCTCTCTCAGTGGAAAATACTCTCTAACACTGGTCTCCGAGTATGGGAGCATGAACTCTGGAAATAAGCTATGATCTCCGAACTGAAACAAACAAACATAATCAATGATCTGGCCCGGATAGCTCGGCTGAACCGTATATAAAGCAGAAGGACCAGGTGTATAAGATGAATGATAATCAGTGAGCAGGG
>NW_015151406.1:0-2822 GCF_000732505.1 Cyprinodon variegatus | reverse complement strand
GGTCCAGGGTGGTTCTCATCACGGCGTGTAGGTGAGCTAGGATGAGGCGCCCCGTGGTGGTCATCAGGTGGGAGGTCAGGGTGACTGGTCTAAAGTCGGCCACTTCCTCTGCGTGCAGCATTTTGGGAACCGGTACTACACAGGAGGTCTTCAAGAGAGTGGGGACCACCCACAGGCTGAGGCTCAGGTTGAAGATGTAGCTGAGGACCTTGCAGAGCTCATCAACACAATTCCTCAGCAGACTTGGGGGGGGATGCCGTCTGGTCAGGATGGCCTGGCCTCTCACCTGCATTCGAAGTGACTGTGAGGGGGGAGGGAGGCAGGACAGACGGTGTGATTGGGTCAGCCCTTGCTGAGAGTGGCGTTTAGGGGGAGGGTAGGTCTCTGGTGGCCTGGGGGTTGTAGATGTGTTTAGAGTTGAGGACAGGGATGGGGCTGGTGTGAGGGGAGTCAAACTTGGTAAAAAAAATCTGTTTAACTCATCTGCAAACTTGGTGTTACTGTCTGCAGTCCTGCTGGAGGTCCTCTGCCTAAATGCGGAGATATTCTTGAGACGCCTCCACACTTCTCTGACGTTGCTCTGTGCCAGTCGTTCCTCCATCTTCCTCCCATAGTCTTTCTTTACCACCCTGAACCAGTGCTCAAAAGAAGTTAATTTGGTCTAATGAGATTTATCTTATCCAGGCCAGAACAATATTACATGAACTTGGTTCATATAAGGTATATATGGTTTATCAGAAGGAAAGAGCTGGTGGAGTTGTATGGTGGTGCAATTTGTAGAACTGTTGCCTCAGGACTGTTGCACAAATGTCCTGGGTTTGATTCCTAACCTAGCATCTGCCTTCATGGAGTTTATGAAGTTTGCATGCTTCCACCTTACACTTGTGGGTTCTCTCTGTGAGACAGGTCGCCAATCTTTCATAGGGCAGCACAGAATATACAACCATGCGCACACTTACACCTAAGGGAACAAAAATTACCTTTAGACACACAAATGAAGCTAACCATCTTTGCCGTGGACTTTACCCTTCACCCAGAGACTGCTGGAGATAGGCACCAGCCCCACCATGTATGAAAAGTGGTGATGTGTAGAACTGAAGTTATTCAGTACATGTGGGCTTTTAGATTATTTCCATTTTTTCTTTAACTGACATTCATTTTCAGTAAATCTAAATATTCTATTAATGTCAGTAATTCAATTCATTAAGTGCAAAACATCAATCAATTACATATACAAATGGTTCTTGAGACTTTCATTCTGATAATTGTTTATTGATTATCGTCTTACAAATGAAACAAGTCATATAAGAAATGTGGACTTAATAAAAAATGTAAAACCTGCTTATAGATTATTATTTTAAAAATGTGTATTTAATCTGACAAAAGATTCAAATTTCATATGACGGGACAATAAAAGCCTTTATTGTTACAGAAACCAGAGATTTTATAATGAATGAAAAGTTTCTGGTTTTATAATGTCCATCTGATGGAGGTCGGGCCAATTTATTAGGTACACCTTTTTACCGGCTTAAATCCCCTTTAAGAATTGCCTTACCATTTGGCATAGATTAACCAAAGTGCAGGAAATTTTCCTTAAAGATTGTTGTGCAACTTTAATATATTTATTGCCCACCCCAGTGGGGGTGTTATTTAATCAGACATTATTTGGACTGTCATATGAACACACGCCCTCTTGGCTATGTGTTAGAACAACAAATGAATGTGTAAATCAAGCTCCAATCGTGGTCAAAGAGATAACTGCTCATATTTGGAATAAATTCACAACAACTTCTGTTCAAAATATAAGAGTTTATTAACAAAAATCATTCAGCTCCAAGTCAAACACATTTCAGTGTTGTGATTAAAGACTAGTGAAAGTCAACTAAACTAAGCTACTATGTACACAGAGGAAGGGAAAACATGGTTGAAAACCAAAGTTTATATTGAAGAATTTTGGATGTGACCAAATTAGCTTTAGAGCGATTAGAATGTTTTCAAACAATTCACAATGCAAATCCACGAGGTGAAAAAAAACATGTTTTGGCCAAATAATGTTTTATGAAATTATTTGCTTATATTACTGTCTTACTCGCCTTTTTTTTCTTTGCCTTCTCAAGATAATGACATAACTATCTTAGTATCAATGAATTGGTTTTTTCACGTTTTTGCAACAAAACTGTTATTTCTTTATATAATGAGATGATGAACCTGTATGAGTAATAAATGAGGCTGGCTAACAGCCATGTCCATCCATGCCATCGGGGCCTGCAGTTGTGAAGTCGTACCGTTTGTGCGCAAATAAGCAGTTTTTTAGGCCTCATTTTTCTTTTCACTCATTGTCAGGTTGTGGTGGATGACTGGATTTCATGGAATACAGTAGAAACAAATCTGACTGCTTTTAATATACAGTGTATACATACAGTATATCTGGACTAATTTTGGGGCTTAATGCATCTTATACCTGTTACAGGCGTAACAACGGGGCTGTTCAGAAAATACCAGGAGGCAAAGGCCTAATTGCTTATTAATAAGAAGTGGAAGCCAAAGTTAAACACAGGATTATTTACAGAATTAAACATAGGCTGCCATGATTTATATACCGTATATATATAAATCCTCTCCTGCTATTGTAGTATTGGAGAATGCAATCAGTTTTAACACACATCAATCATCTTGTTATAACGTGAAAATTGCTTTCTAATGAGAAAATTATCATCTCGTTATAAAAAAAAAACGACTGTCGTAATCTTTGGAAAATTTGAAAATTAACTTGTTTTCTCTGGGAAACCACAGTTAAAGAGTATCTGAGGGACACGACTGCC
>NW_015151405.1:313866-315055 GCF_000732505.1 Cyprinodon variegatus | reverse complement strand
GCAGTGTCCCATCAGAAGGAATCTGCCCAACTAGCGGAGGACCTCGATTTTAAGGTAGATTTTGTAAGAGGCCTATATGGGGTTGCTGGAGAGGAGAGTCTGGCTAATTGTTGAACCTCGGCTTCAGAAGGAACAGTGTGGTTTTGTCCTGACCTTGGAAAACTGGACCAGCTCTATATCCTCTGCAGGGTTCATAGGAGTGTGCCTAACTGGTCCACATGTGCTTTTTGGACCTGGAGAAGACATGGTGTTGTAACGAGGATGTCTTTTGAGGGGGGGACTCCAGGTGTGCAGAGTCGGGGACCCTTTATTAGGAGCCATACGGTCTCTGTCACCGTTCCTTTTGATAGCTTAATGGACAGGATTTCTAGGCAGCTACAGTCAGAAGGGGTTTGGTTTGGTAACAAGCAAACTTCCCTGCTTTTTGCAGATGACATGGCGTTCTGAAGAACGCCATGTCATTAGAAGACCTAGAGTGTGCCCTCAGGTGGTTCGCAGACAGGTGTAAGGGCCCTTGATAATAGTAAGCACCTCCAAGGTCATGATCATAACCAGAAAAAGGTGACTTGCCCCTTCAAATTGGAAGGGAGTTCCTGCCTTAAGTGGTGGAGTTCAAGTGTCTTAGGATCCTGTTCAGGAGTGAAGCCAGAATGGAGTGAGAAATCGATAGATTGATCAGGGCAGCTGTAAGTATAATGCACAGGCTACACCGGCCTGTTGTGGTGAAGTGAATAGAAAAAGCTATGGTTCTTCCCTCACTTATTGTCATGAAGTCTTGATCATGGCTGAAAGAAAAAGATTGTGGATATAAGCAGCTGGAATTAGCTTTCTCTGCAGGGTACTGTAGCTGGGAAGTCCCTTAGAGATATAGGGTGAGGAGCTTGGTCATCTGGAGTAGACCTGCTGCTCCTCCATATCCAGAGTCACCTGATATATTTTCATGATGGCTTCTGGTTACCTCCCTCAGGAGTGTCCCGCACACATTGCTGCCCTCTCTCTGCAACATTCTCAGACAACTCTAATTTGCATTATTTCCTGTTCATCTTTAAACATGTTGTTCTATCTCTGCTTCCCTCTCTTCATAGTAGCCACCTGCAGCCTGGTGTTGTGTTTAGCTGTGATGCTTCATGGTCTGGGCTGCTGCTGCTAACCCATTCATGTTCCTTATAGATGATCCACTTTGGTCCCA
>NW_015151405.1:309056-311185 GCF_000732505.1 Cyprinodon variegatus | reverse complement strand
AAAACAAGTTTAACAGTAAAAATAAAGATGGTGCGATAAAGTGAATATAAAAATTTGTTTGTTTGACTACTTAAAAAAACCCAACTCTAATCGAACACAAAAGAAAAGAGGAAGTAAAGCAACATAATCCTTACATCGAGCAGTCTGTAGGGGCTAAAGCAAATGTAAAATACATTTATTCAATTAAAATTCATGAGTGTCCTTATGGTTCCAGGGTAAAAATGCTGTTGCTGTGGTAATACAGGATACAAGCCCAGTTGTTTCTGCTTACCCATCTCGACCTTTACTGACAATCTTCACTTCAAAGTAGTAGATCCCACAGGCAGCAGGGATTGGGTGTGTGGCTCGCACTGATGCTGCATCCTTATGGTTCTTCCCGTGGCCTGCAAAACACAAGGACAATATGAAGAAAGTGTATTATTCATTAATTTGTTAACCATTCACTATGTTCATAATAGCCATTCATCTACGTTCCTTTGGGTAGATCTGACTGATTGTTATATGATTATTTTTACGTGTATAAAATATTTCAAAAGTCAAAAGCCTGACTTTTTTTCTGTTTTTAAAAGCATAAAGCATTCAAATCATTTCCCTGCATGTCCCTTAATTACTTTTACTTTTATTTAACTTCAGATGAAGGTTAGGGAATATCAGAGCCATGTGAAAGCTTTACATATATAAATATATTTATTTATATTATTTATATATAAATATATAAATAACACCAAAGTTTTCTGTTTTCCTTTAGCAATGACTTTTCCCTACTTCACATTTATGCACTAGTTTAGTTTGTCAAATAAATTCAGTTTGTTTGTTGTCTTTTCCATGGTAAATGGTAAATGGCCTGTACTGTACTGTACTGTATAGCGCTTTGGTCAAGTCAGCAGACTAGACCAAAGCGCTTTAAACTACATTTAGTCATTCACCCATTCACGCAAACAATCACACACTGATGATGGCAAACTACATTGAAGCAAGGCTGCTGTACAATGGCGCCACCGGGCCCTCTGACCACCATCAGCAGACAATGCGGATGAAGTGTCTTGCTCAAGGACACAACTACACTGAAACCCGGAGCCAGGGCTTGAACAAACCCTCTGATTTCAGGGCAAACTCCTACATCCGACGTCACCGTCACCCCATGGAACCGTGTGATTTAAAGCCTGAATTGGGAAAATGTTGGACTCCGTTTAACTAAGTTTAAATAATGACAGAATTTCCATGTGAAAAGAGCCAAGATAAATCAACAGGTCAGGCATCACAGGATACAGGAAATTGGTACCGGTACTTGTCAGTAACGGTCACATAAGTTAATCTTGAAAGTCATATCTGGGTATGAATCAATCTTACAGATGAATTATCCATACTTGTAAACATCTGAATAGATGAACTAAAATGAGAACAAAAACATAAAAACAGCCCTGTATATTGTGCCAGGACCAGTTTGCTTTAAACCTAATGGCCATTACCGTCTTTCTCTCTGTATTTAGATGGGAGTTTATAAAATCCCTGTTTCTGAGAGTGACTGCTACTGCGTCTGGTGGAGTGTTGTGTAAGAAAAATCTTGCTTCCACAGAACGCATGTTCATCCCTTTCCATAAAGTGCAATCACGCTCACCTGTCGTGAAAAACAACAAGTGGCTTTGAGTTCTAAGAAAATGCAAAGAGGCGGAAACCTTAAGCGAGACAGCTGGCTGTTAGCAGACACCTACAGGCAGCCTGCTGTGAGTCTGCCAGAGCCTCAGTAATCACTTAACAGCTTGAAGAGCATGAGAAATGTCTTACAAAAAATGAAAGCATACATTTTCATTTTAAAAGCAGAATACATATTTTGACTTTTATACTGCTGTTGCTTTTAACTCTGCTCTCACACTCAATGGAATTCTTGCTGATCAAAAATATTCCCTAAAAAAGTTTTTTTCTGCTCAGATGTGATGTCTCGAAATCCATGGAAAACTATTCCGAACAATAACAAAATACTATTAAATATCACCTGTCATCTAATGAACTAAACTGCAAGTTTCAGTTGCAGAGTTGGTTTTTAATGTATTTAACACTTCATGCTTAATAAACACCAAAAGAAGCTTTAAAAAAGTGCATCCTGGCCTTAAAAATATTAAATCCAGGTG
>NW_015151405.1:293535-306576 GCF_000732505.1 Cyprinodon variegatus | reverse complement strand
TGGTTAACCTTAGCAAAACACACTAGAAATATATATTACTGAACTATATTAATCGTGAATTATTTCAATAACTGATAATTTTTTTCAACACTGATATTTAAAAAAGATGACCAGAATGAAAACAATAAGTCATTTTCTAATCATTTTACATCATTATATTACTGAGATTAAACTAGATGTTCTATAAAGCTGGGCTTTTTTTCAAGTCACACTATACAGTGATTATTACCTTTCCTGTAGATCTGATTAATTATTCAAAAACAACCTTCCTGATGACAGAAAATATCAAAAACAAAGTCATTAACATCAATTAGTCTGGAAAAAGGTTACAATGACTTTAGGGCTTAAACCACAAAGGAGCCATAATCTACAGAGGAAAAACAGGTACTGATGGAATTTGCAATGAGAGGATGGTAAACCAAATCTACTCCAAGAGAACGGCGTCACTTCAAACCAAGAGTCAGGTAACAACCCATAACAACGTATAAAGCGTGTAAGGGAGATATCCAAGGCCAGGACCACTGCTGACCAAACAGAGGGATAAAGGGAAAACACTCTGCCGAGGCAAACGTGAAACTTTTTGGAAGAAGAGTTTCCTATTACATCTGACCAAAAACGTACACAGCACATTTAAAACACAAGGTCATAGAGACAGTCCAACATGGTAACGGTACTGCAAGAGTTTCTTTGTTTCCAGAAGACCTACAAAAATAGTGTGACTCATTTGTTCTGCTCTTAATTAAATACTCCAATGAAAAAATGTGTCTCATTTAAAGGAACATATAAATAAATCAGGAATGACTGTTTGTCAGACATATGCGATTGATAAAAAAAAATAAGAAACTGATCAATAATTACATACAATAAACAATAGATTAAATGCAAAAATCTAGAATTAAAACATCAAATAATAATGCGTAAAAACCATGGTATACTAACGCTGCTGGGCCTGTTTTATGATAAATTTAGTGACCATCAGATCTGTGCATGTGAGCAGCATGCCCAGCCATATGCACATTGGAAATGGGTTGACGATTGTCTGCAGAAGAAGCTTACACATCTTGTCAAAGCAGACTAGATAAAAATGAATGTCAAAGAAAGATTATCAATTTTTAGAAATTAGTAGAATGTGACAGGAAATGAGTCTTTGACTGCATTAGCCCAATATGTTGGAAAATATTTCAAACAAATAGCACTGGGTGTGATACTTCACTCCTTCTCCATAGGTCAGAGTTCAAAAGGTTAAACTCTGAAACAACATCACACTCACTAGAATATCCATGTTCACGCCAGAGGTTCTATCTTTGGCTACTAGCTGGGTGAAAGTGCAAATCTATTAACTCAATAAGGAAAAGTACAACAAAGCACAGGATGGAGTGTTACCCTCTACATCCACAGCAGAAGGGTGACCAGCGTCCTCATAAAAGCAACAGATGAGATATTTAGAAATATGAGGGAATATAAAACACTGATAGGGATAGATGTATTTATCTATGTTCAGGTGAATTTAGTTTGTTTGGAAATTGGAGTTTTGTTTGGGTTTTTTTGTGTGTATTTGGTTGATTTATTTATTGCTGTTTGTCAAAATTGTCTGAAATAAATTCCATTTCATTTAATTTCACGCATAAAGATCACTCCAGCATATTTTAAAATCTTTTGCAAAAGTCATCAGAGATCCCTTCCTTTTCCATGTTTCACTTCCAAGTAGCAAGACCTCTTTGTGATTGTTTAATTGGAACTTAATAAAAAAATCACAAGGCTATCTTTGGACTTTGGCATATTTATACTCTGGTCCCAATCTGTAGATTCATATGGTCCCATTATTTTTTTTTTAGCTGCCTTCATGAAAAATAACAAAGACGACCAAATTGGGAAGGCAGAAAAGATGATTTTAGGTCCAACAAGACTATGCCGAGAGAGCCACTGGCCTATTTTCACATGAAGAGCTTGTGAAAGTATACCGTATGTCAGGGGTAAGCCAGGCCGATCCTTGAGTACCACTGTCCTGCAGCCCTTGCATGCATCCCTGAATCAAATGGCTAAATCACCTCCTTGTCATGGTGGTAAAGCCCCTGTCACACCTTGACGATTTAGCCACGGTATGCCTGACCTACGAAAAAATCTGGCAAAAACGCTGGCATACGTTGTATAAGTTATTGGTCAGTTTTGCATACCGTTATGACCTCACTGAAGCACGCTGAGGCATGCTGAAGCACACTGGCACAGGTCGATATACGGCAAGTATGTCGAGAGCCGTATGCCTTGACATATGCCAGCGTATGCTCATACGTGGGTCATAAGTTACAGGTAAGTTATTTGATTGTTGACATCATCTAGCTTATCCAAAACCTATGAGAAACTTGTGAAATACTTATGCATAACTTATCAAGAACTTATCTCCAACGCATATCAACATATTTGACGTGTTCCAGACGACTGCTTAATGTGTTTCTTTTGCGTACTGGCAGCATTTTGGTATAAAAGGGGGTTCACAGGAGGAAACCTTAAGTACTGCTCCAGACTTCAGTCCTTCCACAAGAGATGGAGGATCTGGCAAGGCTGAGAAGGAAATACATATTAGCTGTCCTTCAACTTCAGCAAGATCTCATCAATTTGACTCTGTTTCAGTTGTATGGTGAGCGAGAAGGTGAGTGTGATGGATCCCCCCTGCATTCACACCCACGGCCACGAGCAACAAACTTCCGCTAATCAACAGCCAGGTTAATACCACGATCAAAGAAATCTTTTTAGGCAGACCTGGCGCCTCTGGGCTCACTGCTGCCCTCCCAGGACACCTGCTTATGACATTTCTTCTTCTTCAACTTCTGAACTTGTTATAAATACTTTTATGTATATGCCCAAAATTGAAAAATACACAGAAAGTTCAGAGTATGCCTGCATTTTAGAAGATTCTATTATGTCAGGCTAAATCATCAAGGTGTGACAGGGGTTTTGTTTTGGCGGGGTTTTGACCTTTATTTTTTTTTTTTTTTTTTACATTTGTTGAAGAATGGATGCATGCAAAGATGCAGAACAGTGGAACTCAATGATTGACCTCACCTACCCCTTCTATATCCCAAACACCTAATTTTAAACTATTCCGTTTTCCCTGATGTTCCACTAATGCGTTCACAGCAGAAAAGTCGTGGAACTTGGTTTAAAAACATCACAACCAAACAATTTGACTTTCATGCTGAACTTCTCAAAGTGAACCGAACAAATTGTACAACATGATGCCGTTCTGGCCCAGGTAGATATCACAAGAAGCAGCCCAGTGTGAACACCAAGCTTTATGGCAAGCCCTTTTTATATTTAATGAAAAACAGACCCATCTCCACCCCCTACAATCACTTGACATCTATTAATGTGCAGACTGTTTACACAACTATGTGGAAGACAGTCCATCTTACAATTTATTTTTTTTTACCTCTAAGTTAAAATAATATGCATACAATAATAACAGTAGTTTTCCATGTTATCAAGTAGCAGGGTGTTAAATATTAAGATTTTGCAATCTGTTGGTTCAGATGATGAGATTCTTTTCCTAAGTGCAGTTTAAAAGTCTTCTATATAGAACCTATATAAAACCTAAATAATGAGGTTTTACTATTTAATATATTTTAAAAAGCAATTTAAGCCTATAAAGTAAAAACTCTTATGTATGTCGGTAAAGTCCTGGACTTCTTTGTGTTAACTGTATGGAGTAACGGACAACTGAAAGTTTTTACACATTAAAATGTTTGATTTTATAAAACTAAATATTTTGGATTTGACTTAAAATAAGATATTTTAATCAAACTGGAATCTAAATGTAGAACTACAGCCTAATACGGAATGTAACCATCAATGTAACACTTGTATCAATGTAACACTTTTGAGGGGACTGATTGTCCAAAGATATGTTTTCTGGTAACTTATTTCAGGTTTACAGTGTAACAGCTACATTGACGACTATAGCTTCTCAGATGCCGTTGAGTACAGTTAGATGTGTTTCCTTTTGCGCACACAGTGTATAACAGACAAAGGACCTTTCACAATGTTGAGAACTGAGTGTGTGTCTTTGAGATGTGATGCACTAGAAACCCGCATAACCATCTAGAAACATAATTCAGTACAAGGTCTAACACCTTAAAAAAAACTTTTTGGAGTTAAAAGGAAAGGTTGAAGTCCAGAGAGACAAACTGGGTTGGCTGAGGCTAAA
Source organism: Cyprinodon variegatus (assembly GCF_000732505.1). Lineage (NCBI taxonomy): Eukaryota > Metazoa > Chordata > Actinopteri > Cyprinodontiformes > Cyprinodontidae > Cyprinodon > Cyprinodon variegatus. The sequence continues at coordinate 302,375 of NW_015151405.1, read as the reverse complement.
ATTCACATTTCACAGTCACTGCTTGGGTTCCTCCATCATGTGAACCAACCATATATTATTACCACCATTAACACGGCTGTCTACCATATAATACTCAGGTGCTCTCAATAACTTTCAGCTAGGAAGCCGTGTTTATTTTTTCTTTATGTTTTTTAAATAGGTCTTGTGCTATGGGGGCGAACTTACTAGGACATGTTATAAAAAGCTACATTAAGTTGATGAGGCTCAATGCTGAGAATTCACAGCAGAAGCGAGGAACATGAGTGCTGCCATAAGCTTTTCTACTTACTGCAGAAATCTGCCAGCTCTCATTTTATTCTCAATCAAAACGTCACCACAACAGAGATTATAAAAGTTTTCTATGGTTCTCAGCTCTGTATCTATTTTGTGTCTGGACATAATAGGAATTAGATCTAAAATGCATTGTTTTATTTATAATCTTTGTCTATTTTCTTCAGTTTTTTTAGCAAAATCTCATGGGTTCCTCCTCATGTTGATTCTGTCTTCCATCACATAGTAAACATTGTCTGTTTCCAGCTGCTTCGGATGTTATAATCCCAATAAATTGTCGTTATTAGCAGTTATCATTCCCATAGAATGGTTTCAGATTGTGCCAGTAGGCTCATTAGGTTATTATCGCTGAATAAATCCTAATCCTATCCCTAAAGTAACTCCTTTCACCCCGCAGAAATTATTTATCTATTTATGTGCAATCTGGAAATAATTTCAGTAGTTCTTAATCTACTGTAAACATAAATAAATAAAAATAAAATGACCCGCATGTCATGTCGCTCATATTAAACAAACCAAAAAGTAAATAAATCTTATATCCTGTCAACTGAATTGTAGAATTGTCTCCTTATAAATATTTAATCCTCTGTAAAAAGTGCTGATCATTCTTTAATAGGATCCTTGTCAAACGGACCTGTAATGTTTGTTTTAAAACCTAATGTGTCTAACAGACCTAGTGAATGATTTTTTTTATGCACAAAACTACAACAAAAATCGGATTAAATCAGGAAATAAAACAGACTGATTGGCTGTAAGGAGAGCGGAGACAGAGGAGACTGAGTTTACTGAAGAAAACCTGCTACCTATCAGGCTAGCTCTGGGGAGAATGTTACTACGGTGACTGAAACATAGGTTGTTAAAACTCTCTTTGTAAAACGGAAAACTCAGAGTTGGGTCTGGATGTTTGGATCAAAATTTCTTTTCATTATTTTATTTTTTTTACATAAAATATTCTATAGAACAAAATCCAAAATGAATACTTCCTTTTATGTTTTATTCCTATTTTAAAAACTAAAAATAGCAAATAAAACTTTAAAAAGGCCACATATTTCCAATTGCAGATACTTAACAAAAATAATAACTTGTGTTTTCTTGATTTTTGTTTTCAATTTTTACTTAGCTTAGAACAGAGAGGTTGAAGACCCCTGGCATAGGCCATGGGGTAACCATCCTATCAATAAATCTTTTTGGCCAAAGCTCCAGCTGTCAGACAGATCCCATCACTACTCCAGCATATTTTAGTTTTCTAAATTTAAAAGGAGCTCAGAATGATCTTCCCTCCACCACGCCCAGCTGTTGGTATGAGGTGTTGCTGATAAGGGCTTTATCATCTCCTGATAAATAAAAGGTTGTAGTGAAATAATGTGTTTCATTACGTTCTACTGGACATGCATCATATATCTGAGCCTGCAAACATACAGTGGGTGTAGACAAAGAATCTGGGTGGCATTGAGGGGAGGAAACTGGCACACCGGTCAAAATAGCATCCAAACCACCAGGGTGAGGTAAGAGAGCGGTAGCTGGAGGAACCAGGAGCAGAAAAAATATCATGCACACTCCAGAAAAAGACCTATTTATGTGTAACCTATTAACAAATGTGCAGTGTCACCTAATCTCTACACTCCTCACAGAAAAAAATGACTCAATGGCCCACATGCACCCAACATGAAATGGCATGTTTTATCTTTAACACCAGCTCCATTTGACTCGCACAGATACTTTAGGACATCATAATACTCTCCTGTATAAATACATGCTGAAGAACTAAAATCAGATTCAGCACCAGCTTCTAGTCTGTTAATCAGCAGTAGTCCATTAATTATTCAGTAATTGATCAGAGGGTTCTATCCGGCCATCTGCCTTAGAAATTCTTTATTCAACAGCCGATATTTCTCAAATAAGCCTTTGGAAATGGGTCAGATATATATTCTCTCAACCTCTGCATGGATCCAAAGAGCAGCCAGGTTTAAATAGACTCATTAAACCTGTAGTTTCTGATTTATTTTTGGTAATACTTGAGATATTAGATGATCATGTGTCCATACTAACCTAAAAAAAAGTACTGTCTTAGATAAAAAGAGCAGAAGCTTTAAACATCAACATAAATAAGAGTGTTTTAACTTGAGTTCTAAAAACATTAAAGCATGCTTCAGTCAGGGGCTGAGCACAGATGGACAATAAAAAAAAACTGTATCTGCCGATCACAGTACCAGATCGAGTAATGCTTTAACTAGTGTTAGGCCCAGCGTACACTGTGCGATTTTCCTGTCGTGCGAGAATTTTTCGATCGGGCCGACTTACAGCCTGATCGTGAGGTCAAACATGTTTGATTGGCTCCCGACCTTCGTGGGCAAATTGCTCAGGGTGTATGCGCAAACAAGGATTCTTCTTTTTATTCTTCCTCTCAGATGTAAGCACAACAGCATGGCAGGGATGCAATGAGTGAAATGCAGTTCTGTCTGTAAAATTGACAGACCGTAGTAGCCACGTTTGGTCAGCCATGTCATTTTTCCAAATACGTTGCCGCCTTTTCTTTTCAGGGCTTTCAGCACAAAATTGCACAAATTGCCAAGGCAGCGCATTTCCCTCTACTGAGCTAAATATTCCCCTTCTATTTGTTTGGCTTCCAGATCGACGAGTCAGAGCACTCCGCTCACTGCGGAGCTGAGTCCGACGTGGTTTTTAGTCGTGCAGTGTGAGCAGGTAGACCGCATGTGAACATAAATCGTGAGCTGTGAACTCACACTGTACGACTAAACCCTGCGATTAGTCGTACAGTGTGAGCAGTAGCTGCGTGCAACGAATGAAAAAATTCGCACAGTGTATGCCTGGCTTTACATGTACACTGAAATTGCTTTATTTGCTGTCAAAATTATAGGAGATAAGAAAGTATCATGAATCGACTAATGTTTTAGTGTAGGAGGCAGCGGGGACAAGTTGCTTTTAATCAAAATGAAAAAGAAAATAATGCTGACAAAGTATTACGCGGGAAATGTTCTTAAGAGGTTTGCAGGTGGCATTTAAAAAGGATTTTTTAATTTAGCTTTAGAATGACCATTTCATCATCCTACCTCGACATAGACACCGACCTCCAGTCACCTTTTCTCCTACACCACCATGCTGTCTGCCCACAGGCTCCTCTGACCTCCCTCGTCCTTCTTCCACCTCCAGCAGTTAGCCTCTAGGGTTTAGCCTTGGCTAGCCATAGCCTCTTGCTGCTCATTCTCCCTGGCAGGTTCCCCTGATTCCCGAGCAGCAGTAGCCTCTCCCCCACCATCTCAGTTCTTTTTCTCCAACTTATCCGATCTTTAGCCATGCCCCTTAGATCGTCTGCAGTTAGCCTAGCTAGCCTAAGTCAGCTTTAGCTTATCCTCGCCCTGGCACTGTTTCCCAGGTGGACTTATCCGAAATTCCGCTGTGCTCTTCCGCTCTCCTCTTGAGCTGCCTAATGTCCCCGCTCCGGTGCGCTGGCTGCCCAATGGGCTCCTACGATCTACCAAGGTGGTTCCTTAGCTCCAGAGAAGAGCACGACTGACTCTCTCCCGATGTTCTCACACTGATTCCCCGATGCTTCTGACTGAGAACGCTGTTTTGGGCACACTGAATAAAAGAAACATGGACCAAGCACATGAGAAAGATGCTAGTCCACTTACTAATCAACAACACCATCACTTACAATTGCTGATCTTCGCAATCCCGGCCGGTCGCCGATCGAGGCCAATCACGTGAAAATCAGCCAATTTCCGAGCACTGCTGATTGATCAGTGCAGGTCTAATAAAAACTGTTACTGTACTATTAAAATAGACAGATGATTGGTATTGGATCTACTAGGCGTGAATGTGTCAAGAACAAACACCAAGGATAATGGGGAGATCAGGAAACTGCCAGTTTCCCCTGATAGCTGCAGGAGCATGAAGCCCAGCAGATGCAATCTGCAATGACGGACTTGACAGAACATTGTTAATGGCATTCACTAATTTCTTTTAACTGATATATTGTGGTAAGGTTTGGTCATTTTTCTTTTAGAAAATTTTTCACTGTCTGTTCTTTAACAGCATACAAATGCTGCAGTTTTTAGAGATGTAACAATACATCCATCTAAAATCGATTAAATAAGTTAATATCCAGTTACATCGATTAAATATTAAAATATCGATTTTTACCATTATCCTTAGAATATGCTAGCTTACATAGCATAAATGTATCACAAAGTGAACAGGTGATTTGTATTTTAGTTTGAAAACATCGTAAAGTGTATGCCCACCCTTAGCAGGATCGGATAATGTCTTTTGATATCGGATATAGGAGATAAAATCCAGTGAACTATACATGGAACTGTTATTTCTTTATCTGTGCTCCTTATTTGTTGATAAATAATATTAAAAAAACATGTGTTAATTTGTTAAATCTTTTTAAACAATGTTTGTCAAGTCTAAAGCCTTCACTAACCCGACAAGATATATGGTTCATTCATTCACCAGCTGAATCTGATCAGTATCGGATATCGGCCGATACACTCAGCTCAGGTATCGGTATCAGATTGAAAAAACTGGGTCGTTGCATCTCGAATATAGATGCACATGTGCTAGAAGGCATAGGATATATAATTAAAATGGATCGGAGACCGGCGAGCCGAATTTAATCAAAATCATAACGGGACAGACTTTCTGAAGGATTATAAGATCCAACAATTTAATACAATACTCCATTGTGATAAAGCTGGTGATTTACACCACTAGCATGTTGTATGAAATAAATACAGATCTGAATTATCCCTGAGTGATGTTTGACAGCAAAACTCACCAGCTTTAATGTTTTAATGTTGCCAGTGCAGAGTGAGTTGTGAAGAATTTTGTGGATATAATTCACCATGCCAGGCTGTTTGATTATTTATTGAACTATAGAGTGTTCAGCTCACACAGACTTTTCAGGAGAGGAAAGTGGAAAAAGATGACACCTAAAGCGGATTGAAGTTTTTTAACATGCAGAAATAAGAAAAAAGGAGGCGGTGCTACTTTCCAAATGTGGTTTACATATTCAGATCTATGGAGTCTAATCCCAGCCCTTCTGAATGTTTTTTTTAATATTCACATAGTGCAACATTATTCGTTCAAAGATTTCAATTGTGTCCCGACTTGTTAAGTTTTACAGCAGCCAGAAAATAACCAGTTTTATCCGATCATGTGTGTTTAAGGAAAGAAGACAAGCTTGGCATCTTTTACAGCAGCCTGTTGCAATTGCCTCCCGGTAAAGGTGTGTAAAAAAAAAAAAAAAACTTGGATGATACAATTATCTTTTTATTGCAGTATTATAATTTTATACTAAAAACACAATCAGATCAGTAATATATAACCTTTGAATTTGAGCTAATTCAATCAGTGAGAAAACAACCTTAAAGACGCCCTATTCTACATCACTTTTAAAAGAATAAACATAATAATAAACAATAAAAATCCTATCAGTCTGGCAGTTTCTAGAGCATTAGGAGAACTGTGAAGCATACTGAAAGTGATGTGAAATCACCCCATGCAGGCACATTGCTTGTCTGCCTATACACAAAATAGTTTTCAAATGTAGACCATTCCTGCATTTTATTTGTTGATTTGCTTTTTTTCAGTGAATATCTATGACCCAGTCATTAATTTAGTTAAAAGTTGGATTTAGCTTGTCTGCATGCTAAATATGTGGCACATAGGTTGCATATAAATGTGTTGTCCTCTATATGTTGTAAACAGTGTTGTAAAAGCTCTTCTGTTTCTGGTTTCATGTTCCACTTAAAAGTTCAAGATTATAAAATAAACTTTAAAAAAGGAGAGACATGACCTGTGTAAACAGGAAAAGTAGTTTTTCTGTCATGATTTTATTTATTAGCGGGACAGCTGTCTGCCCTCATGTAAAAATGGGATTGTGCTCCTGTTTTAAATCATAAAAGATAAAGAAGGCTTGTAGTTGTAAGTCTCACTTTTCATTCTTAAAATCAGAGTTCCTGAGTGAACTGTAAAGAAAACATTAAAACAAGAGGCAGGGCAAAAATGGCCTAAATTGCAGAGTTTTCAAGACTATAACTACCAATGACCACAAAAAGAACACATTGTTTCTGCACCTTATCCAAAAAAAAATAAATAAAAAAAAACTTCCAGACTCTCTGGAAAACATTCTGTGCACCGACAAGACACAAGAGTAGGGCTGCAATTAACGATTATTTTGCAAATACATGAATCAGTCGATTATTTTTTCAATGAATTAATTAATAATCGGACATCAAAACTAGAACTTTTCCACTTGAGTCCTGGATAGAGAAAATTGACAGATGAAAAAGATGTTTATCTTAAATGCAAAATATTTATATATTTTTTTTTACAATTGTGGTATAACTGCTGCTCAAGGTGGGTTGCTCTGTCAGTTAAAGGCATGTTTTAGAGTCTCTAAACTCCAGTTAACGTTTAATTGATTACTTAATTAGTTGATGATTATTTCAATAATCCATTAATCAGATTACTTGTTTCAGCCTTACCAGGAGGGGTTTCTAACCATCGCTATATGACAATGCAAGCAAAAACACCAAATCAAAAAGGAGGTGGTTTTAAGGCGGCCTAGTCAAAGCCCTAACTTAAATCTGAATGAGCTTTGATGCTCAGAAACCTTTCTACATAAGAGAGTGTGTCCAAATTAATAATTTATAGGGATAATTACCAAGTACTGCAAAGGATTGTTGCAGAACCCGGTATTAATTTAGTTACATATAAGTTTCTGGATTAATCTCCTCTTTTCACACAGTGCACAGCTGGGTAATGTAAGGTGGAGTGGCGGCCTAGTGCTTAGGGCATTAAGCTTGGGTTCCAGAGGTTCTGAGTTCGAGCCCCACTTCCATAGAATGCCGCTCTGGGTCCATGAGCAGAGACCCTTAACCCCACTTTGATCCCCGGGTGCCACACAGTGGCAGCCCACTGCTACCCAAGGGGATGGGCTAAAAACAGAGTGAATTTCACTGCTCTGTACTTGTGACAGTATAATGACAATAAAAGGTGGAAAAATAAAAAATTAATAAATAAATATTTTTTTCTGTAACAAATGAAATCAACCTTGTGTTGCTTTTTGTATTTCCTCAAATTATGTTTGTACAATATTAACATATTATTGATCATCTGAAACTTGAAAGAAGAAACCTGGGAGGGGGTAAAAACTTTTTTTTTTAAGTACTGTATAAAACCACCCTCCTGCCATTCCAAATATAGTGAACATGGTTGTCATCTTGTTGTAATTCAGGATGCAGCTGACAGCTTTTATACTTCTATGACTGTTCCTACATCAGATTTATTACATGATCAGCACACTGGTGTAATGCGCAGAGGCCTCCACTCTGTCACAGCTGGACATGAGCATGGTTCTTGTTTAATGGAAGAAGCAAAGCTCTATCCCAGGCTAAGACTTCTCGAAAACACTTCCAAATCACGCGAGAAAACGCAACAATGCCATTATCTTTTATGTTTATTTAACCGTTTTGTTTGTTTAAAAACAAAACGAAGAGCTACATTGTTAGAGCCTGACAACAAGTTTGGCGTGTGTCCATCCTGTAGCTGTTGTGTTTTCAATGTAAAAACAGCCAGAAAGAACAGGCAGGCAGTGTTAGCACCAGGGCTGCTTTGTGCTAGCATTTGGCACCGTTTGTTGTGCTTCTGTAAGAGTGACTCCTCACTCACACTGAGACCAGTTTCCAGCAGTGTGAACGGTAAATAAACAAAGAATGGCGTGATACTGAGGGTTCATTTCAGCCTGTCGGTAACAGGACCAACGGTCTGGGTTTAACCGGTTCGCTGTCACCCGTTTGGGAATTCCTGTGCTCGTTTGTGAAACAAAGCAAGGACAGAAGAGGCAGCTCAGGCTAGATTTACACAGTCACCATAATCGCATACAGTGTGTGTGCTGTTTCTGAGCCCCCTCCGCAACAACACAGTGACCGTTTACAGCTGAGACATCTCTCCGCTGTAACTGTCAGACTCATCCGAGATGAGACAGCCCTCTAACCTTTGTAATGGACCCGCAGGTTGTTCTGTGACAGCCCGATGTAGCTGTATTTATCCTTGGGGCTCCAGGATCGGGGTAAAGGGGTCTCTTCCTCGTTCACAGCCGGGTAGAGCCGTTTCAGCCGCTCGTTCAACTCATGCTCTTGTTGGTAGCTAAAAGCTGGTTCTCCCAACGCCAGACACCCTACGCCGAGTTCGGCCATGTTTTTTTCCTTGGCCTCCGGTTGGCGTCCTATTCTCGGTCTGTTTCCAGCCAGAGACCCGTGTCAGTCCACCAGAGCTGTAGGCTGATAGTGAGAGGGACTATAGGGAGAAAATAGCAGCGATGCGACATCACCGGATAAGCAGCAGTCTGTACTGAATCCGTAGAGCTGGCATTATGGGTAATGTAGTTTGCCCATAGTTCACTGTAAGGTGGAACGCTTTAGAAAAGACTACACAGTTCCGCGTTGTGGCTATGCGGAACCTTCCGCTGAGAAAGCTGGGAAATGTAGTTTATTTTCATAGAAACGTCAATATAAGTT
>NW_015151405.1:284854-293420 GCF_000732505.1 Cyprinodon variegatus | reverse complement strand
AGTAGAGATAATATGCAGTCACGGAAGTATCATTCAAAATTTTCTATTAGAATATAAACATATCCAAACATTCAAACATTATTCAAATTTTGTAAATTGATACATTTAATAATTGAACTTTATTGATCTCACATTGCAGATATGAACCTCCGCATTTAACCCATCCCCTTGGGGAGCAGTGGCCTGCCATTGTGGGGCTCCCTGTGAGAAGTGTGGGGTAAAGGTCTTTCTTCTGTCACGTTTGAGATAATCAATTTTATTTTAATATTGTTCAAGCATAATTTGAGGAAACACAAAAGCAACACAATGTTGAATTCATTTATTACAGAAAAATGTATTTATTTATTAAGTTTTTATTTTTTCAACTTTAATAGTCATTACACTGCCACAAGTACAGAGCAACAAAATTTGCTCTCTGCATTTCACCCATCCCCTTGGGGAGCAGTGGGCTGCCATTATGGGATGCCCAGCAGTGTGAGGTCAAGGGTCTTGCTCAGGGACCCAGAGTGGCATTCTGTAGGAGTGGGGCCCAAACTCAGAACCTTAGGATACCTAACTCTATGCCCTAACCACTAGGACGCCACTCCCTTTTTTATTTTATATTGTTCTTTATTGTCTTTTATTTTATACACGAACATTAATATATTAGACTTACACTCAAAAACTTAGACTTAGACTCAACTTTATTAATCTATTGGGATTACTCCTTCAGTGAAATTTTGGTTCTAGTAGCTAATATAGAGTACAAAGGACAGAGTTAGAGCAAAATGGCATTAAAGATTAAAATACATCAGACAATAATGTAAAATGTAAAAGTAATGTAAAATAATAATGTAAAAGAAAAAAGTCTATTAGAGCTGCGACATAACTAATCTTTTAAATGACAAATAGAGTAAAAAAGTAAATCAGCATAATGGAGTTCTAAAGTCTTTTGGACAGCTGACAAATAAATATGACTTGCACAACAACATTTTTTTGAAGTATCTTCAGGTCAGGAATTTTTGCTACTGATTTATTGAAGTGCAGTTATTATGTGCAGCCCCCACGGTCTACTATAGAGAATATGGCTGTTAACCATCATCAAAGTAGGGGCTTGCTTTCCAAATTTTATGATATTTTAATTGCAGCCTCAAAAGAAAGAAGCCTTTCATATTTACATGCCTGGAGATCTGATATGGAAACAGACATTTCAGTGGAATAACTCCTATTAACCTGCACAAAAAAAAAAAAAATTCAACACAAGATTTCGATTAGAACAGTAAGTGGTTTTTTTAGAAACTATATCACACAAGTGAAACTCCATCATTTGAACCCTAACATTTCTGATGATTGTATCAAATGTGGTAAAGAAAATGGGACGCTTTATCATTGCACGTGGCAGTATGTGGAACTTCAGAATATTTTGGGAATAAATTTGTATTGTAATTTCAGATTTGACTGAATGTAAAATGTCCATCGATGGTAAACTATGTGTACTGCACATTTTTCCAAATAGCTTCAAATGCAATACAAAGAACAAGAAGCATTTTTGTTTAAAACAAGTGAAATATGGATATATATATATATATATATATATATATATATATATAAAAACTTGCTACTTTACCCAGAAACCAAAGCTAAGTGATGTTTTTTATCGGTTCAATTTTTTTATTGGTAATTTTAAGCCAACACGCCACCTTACTTTGCAAAGCGGCTTTGCCTAAAAGCAATATTTAATTGGTGCATGTTTTTCTGTAAACACTTATTTATACAAGAAGGTGTTTTAAGGGCAAAATTCTGATTTCAAAGTGAAGAGAAGGAATTTATTTTTAATGAGCCTAAGAAAAATGAAATAAACCTAAGCTTTTTGGGTTATTTTGTCCATTTCTCTGCATATGTTTTACTTATACACACTTTCATAGACTGTCAGTCTTAGCTGTTTGTTCTGTGTTTCCATGTGTTTGATAAACCAAGAGCTGCGACTTGAGGAGGCAGCTACATTTGTGCATGCCCAGGGAGAAAGCCTCGGCTCCTGAAGCAGCTGGAAAGTTACACGAAGAAGGAGGTGCAGAGCTTAAGCCACACTTACAGGAACTGAAAGTGAAGGTGAGGGGTTTCTGTTCATGATAAAGATAACAGAGGAAATGTCTTACACTCTGCCTTGAACTCACATGTTATTGTGCTTTCCGCAATGGTGTGTAGTGTAGGCTTTCAGAACATACCGGCTGCTTCTTTCTGCCATCAAAATGGAATATTAGAACCCATTAGGTTGGTAATATAGTACATTTCATGTCATGATCCTATTGATTTTTGAGGAAAAATACAGGAACAAATGAGTAATTATCTGTTTGTTCATTTGTTAAGAATATATATTTTTAATCATTAAGGTAGATTGTATTTATGGGAGTGGCGGCCAAGTGGTTTGGGGCATTGAGCTTGGAATCCAGAGGTTTTGAGTTCAAGCCCCACCCCCACAGACTGCCGCTCTGGGTCCCTGAGCAAAGACCCTTAACCTCAGAATGCTCCCAGGGCGCCGCACAATGGCAGCCCACTGCTCCCCAAAAGGCATGGGTTAAATGCAAAGAAATACATTTTGTTGCTTTGTACCTGTGACAGTGTAATGACAATAAAGTTGAATTCTATTTTATTTCAATTGAATGTCTTATTACAGAGGAACTGTCAAAGCATTTTTGGCAAAGTTTGTGATTAAAAACCTTTATTCAAAGAAGAAAAAAAACATTTGAAAGTCCAAGTAAGAATAATTTTAACAAAGGACTGAAGTACGTATATCCTCTGTATATTTCCGTGTTATTTCTACAGAATGTGGGTGCTTTTCCTTTCTGCACTGTACTTTATTTTCACATTTCACATCGAATATTGAATATGTTCTTAACCACAAACATATCATAGATCTATAATAAATACCAGAAAGGACACAACTCAACTCAGAAAGGTAATTCCTACAATGAGGTAATCTAGCCAGTTGCATGGTGTTATCTATTTTGCTGAATTGTGATCTTCCAAGCATGTGGTGATAGTAGAAAGGAATAACTCACTTTTAATAAAAGAAAACCTCCAACAGAACCTGACCCAGTGTCCCGTCTGTCACTATGAAGTAGGCCATCTCGGTTTATTTGCATTACTTATCTGTTAAGCCATCCCAAGATCTGATGCCCCTATGGTTCCAGCTGTGACTGGTGGCTGAGAGAGGAACAGAATAAGGCTCAGATCTTGTGAAGGCAGAATCAGCAGCTGCTGGGGAACAGCAAACCCGTGATTGAGAGAGAGGAGGCTACATAAGTCATTGTGAATAACAAACATTAAAGTTTAGGGTGGATCAAAACTATCTTTGCTATCTGTTTCTCCTTTTTGTTTCCAGTCGGAGCTGTCCAACTTGTATCTGCAGCTCAGGAAGGAGTGTGATGCCCACAGGCTGTTGGTCTAGCAGCTCAGTGAGCTGAAAGGAGGTTCTGTTAAGATAGAGATCTCTGCAGAAAGAAACGCAGGTAGAGCTTCTGCTGTGAGACCATTATTCACCCAGAAGACTGAGAACATAATTTGAGGTGTGGATTTGATTCGACTTTCGCCATGCAAATGAAAGTGGGCATTATTTAAGGTAGAGAGAATTAAGAGTTAAGTTTTGTTCGTAATGGGTAGTTCTAACATTTTCCAGTCTGAAGGACAAAGCACTGAACATGCCGACAAAGTGGAAATAGAAAGATTTATTAGAGGTCAGCAAATTATTTCTGTATCTTTTCTAATTTTGCTTTACACATCATCCATACATTTTTTAAATCAAAGGTAATGCTTAGCTCAGCATTTACAGAATTATTTCTCAAAATTCATAAATCAGTGTATAAAATTGTACAACTTCTTTGTTTCCCATTTATTTAAACTATACTGTTATTGTAATCATTCAAAGTGATCAGGCTTTCGTTTTCAATAATTTTTTACACAGAGGGCGAGAGTGGTTATGGATTTTTTTTAAATAAAAAAAAACAATGCAATTATAGTTTAAATGGAGATGTTTTACTCCAGTTATCTTCATCTGATATCATAAATTATATGATGTGAAACATCAAACTGCAAAAAAACAAAAATAAATGCATATGGTAAAGCAGGTTAAGGCAATGCAAGACAAGTGTATTTTTATATCACAATTCACATGGACAATTCAAAGTGCTTTATGTGAATTAGATGATAAAATAGAAGAAAAATAAAATCAGAATAAAGAAAAATATTTTTTAAAAATGTGTAAAACAAATAAAATTATTGGACAACACTTAAACTAATAATACCCAGGCTTTCAGCACCTTTAGAGTCTTCTGGGAGTTTGTTCCAGATGAGTGGAATCATGGGAACTAAATGTTTGGTTCTAGATCTGGGTGTATAGAATAGACCTAAACTAGAACACCTGAGAGGTCTGGGAGGTTTATACACTGAAAACAAATCAGTTATGGATCAGCTGCAGCTGTCTGATGGATTTTTTTGGGCAAACTTATGAAAAATGGTAAATGGTAAATTCTAGTTTAGAGCTGTATTGTCCCTACAATCACATTCTTGTTTTTAGTTTTATTTTCCCAGCTGAAGACACTTTAAATTGACTTCCATCAGTTGAATATTGTGTTTGGCACATTTCTTGAGCCTCACAATAAAAGCTGTCTGCATCCTGAGGCAAACATCTAATTCACTATTCAGGTATATTACAACCAAAAGCCCTTGTTTTAATCAATTTTCATATTGACTGACTTTTCGTGCTTTTAACCATCCTGTAAATCATTAGCTAATGTGGTAATAATAAAAATGATAGTTTAAAACATCATTTTCTTTACGTATGTAGCCCCAGCCTGCTGAATTATTTGTTTATAATGAGTTTTCTGTTTTACAGATGAAGACCAGTGTGCTTTGAGGGCAAAGCCAGATCCGGTTAGACCAGCAGCAGGGTATCTGCCCTGGGGTTCAAATGTGTTTATACACACATTAGTATTTCATTACTTAATTTAAACTATACTGAAGATTCAAGCAGATATTAAATCCTGGTTTGAACATAAAGGATTCTAAGAAGCAGTTTTATGTTTAATTCTATGACTAGTTATTATTGATTTGTTTGTTTTAGCGTTTGTGATCATGTTTTTGAAACCTTGTGGGGACAATTTCCTGGGTGGGGGGGGATCAAAACTGATTGGCTGTAGCAATGACCTCCTCTCTGCAACTCTAACATGAAGCAGAACATTCTGAATCTTACATTTTGTTCCTCCCAAAATTGCATTTTTGTTTTAACTGTCCAGCATAACACAAACCCTGGAAAATAAATTCACAAAATCCCCAAATAATAACCATCAAACAGCCTTGGGCTATCCTTACTCTTTAACTGCAATGTAAATTAAAAGAACATAAACTGATTGCATTATTCATTTCATGGAAAACTTAAATATTTATATAATTGAGTTCTGTCTTGGTGAAGCATCTTCCTTCATCCTGACTGGCTGACAGCCCTGACTGAGCTTTCTGTCACAGATTAGTTTAAGAAAATGCTTCTGCTGCTACAAGCTCTTTAAAGAAATAAAAAATTAAATCTGCAGATGGTTTTTGTTTTGTTAAAAGGACTGTAAACTGAATTTTAAACTGGTCCATTATTTATGATTAATGCACAAGAAAGAATTAGATTAAAGTAATCCTTTGTTTGCCGGCTGGAACATTCCCAGAGTAACAGCAATAAGGTGATAACTAAATGAAAGTATAGACACAATAAGGAAACAATAGACTGTACAGCAGACAGGAGTAAATGTAAAGCAACTGAGTCTGTTAAAATTTTATTAGTTAAAGCAAATGTCAGAGTTTAAAGGTATAATGGAGGATTTTCATAAATATTTGCAAAAACCTGCCCTCTACTTAAAAAAAAAAAAAATGCACATGCACAACCCTGTACCTGCTCCCGAGAAGGAACATCTATTAAATACCTGTGAGAGCGTGCATGAGCCCATTTCCTAAAGGAGCACTTATTTTGATGATCCACCCAGAAAAATAACATCCTCCACTATACCTTTAATAATTTGTTATTGTGGATGTTTCTTTAAATAAATATAAATAATTTATTCAAAGAAAGCTGCAACAAACTGTCAATGGTCCTCTCTCATGGTTAATTTTGATTTTGATTTTAAGACTTTATTTGAAATATTACCCACTCAAATCCGTTCTCTAAACTGGCTCAAGAATACAGAGGGCAAATTAAGAATTTTAAGAAAATCTTTCCGTTTTGAGCCAATTTGTTTTTAGAAAAACACTGAGTGCAACATGGATGAAAACAGGGGGGTGGAAAATGTTGCAAACATTACTTTTCAGTCAAATGATGCAGACAAAACGGTTGATGTCAGTTATGCTTCAAGCTTTATTTCAGTTCTCATGTTATTTGCAAAACGAATGCTGTGAATTCCAGAGCTCTAAAAGTATATAATTGCTTATGCAGGACTCCTACTTAGTTCTATCTATATTGTTTTGTCTGAAATTTTATTTCAGGATAACCTGAGCTATCTGTACGCTTTATCCAAAAGTGTTAAGCCTACAATTTTAGAAGTAGTCTGCATCCCTGACTAAAACTGGTAGTTGGTTCCACAGGAGAGGATTCTGTTAACTAAAATATCTGCCTCCTATTCTACTTTTAAAAATTCTAGTAATGTCTTATAAACGTTTAACTGTTTCCAGACTAATAGGTGTGAATCAAGTTGATTATTTTAATGTTTTTCAGATTTTTCAATAATGTTTGAGAGTAGATTACATTTAGGAGACATCTTGATTGTACAGGTAGGCTACAGCAGTGATGAGGGCTGGATCTGTCTGGTGAATCTGAACCCACAAATATGTGTAATCAAAATTGACTACTAACTCAACTGCAGCCTTTTTTTTTTCTTTTTTACAGATTAGTAAAAAAAAAACACAAAACAGTTTATAATCTGTTTCTTCTGCTGTTAAAAAAAACCCAATTATCATAGGATGAAGGGAACCTGAAAATTTACAGAGTACGTTAGAATTAGCTTAAAGCTGTGTTACTACAATTAAAATATTTAAATTGTTTGAAAATATGTAAGACAATAAGAAATGTCACAGATCTGTAATGCGTGTTTGATCCAGCAGATGGCGGTAATAAAACACATTGGATATCAGCTGCCGAAAAAACCCAAAGGGTGCGATGAAGAAACACTACAATGACCATAATCCACCGCGGCGACAGCTGCGTCCTCGGTTGCGTGCCTTCGCTGTGCAGGAGACATTGCACTGTGCCATCGTGCAGCCGGCCTCGGCGTAAGTGAGAGGTAAGTTTGTATGATTTTTTTTTTAATCAAACGAGCCCTCATTTGAAGCACTGTAGAAAGACCTTTGTGAAAATAAAGAAAAATTACCTTATTTGGGTTTTTGAACTCATTAAGCGCAACTTAGCGGGCTGCTAACCTCTGGTGTAGCTAACGTCGGGCACGCCTATGTCTGGTAGCTGGTCTGTGAGCGCGGGCCCATAGGAGGTATCCGCACATAGAAGGGTCTGGGTATTTATAGAATCCAACCCTACTTAGTCTGTAAGCCAACGCCTTGAAAAAAACGTTTCCCGGGCAGCTAACGTTAGCAGGTGGGTGGGAAAGTCTGGACCAACTGACAAGTTTCCTCACAAGCTAGCAGCGGCTAGTTGGCTAACCTGAAGTGCCTAAATAAGAGGAGCTTTTACCATTCATTAGCACTGCTCCCTCATTTCACCCTTTGCTCTCCAGGAACTCAGGCTCTGCTGGTCCAATGCGTTTCTGTCCCACAGTGTGCTGCCTCGGCGGGTCATCTGCTCATGTTTAGCGCGCTCAGATTGTTCCAGCAACAACACGTGACCTGTCAGTTTGGTGCTCAGTTTTAAAATAAGTGGTTATATTTTAAACTCAATAAGAGATTGGTTTGATAATGAAGTACTCACTCCAAGTTTTGAGTACTACATTACAGTATTTATTTTTGCTCTTAATGAAAAGAAAAGAAGCATTTTTGATTTGTCACTCAGTGGATGAAGTCAGCTGTCCCAGAAATGACACACTTTACAAATTAAAATGTAGCTCGAGAACTAACACAAAATATAAAGGCAAGAAATAGATACAGAGTATGGATGTTAACATTTCTTTAATATCAGTTTTTCTTTTCAAAACATTACAAATCAATCATAGTATTGGCTTATTTGGTCCCTTTTCAAGGAGATAAAGGGGCAAATCTAGATGATGAATAAATGGATGACTATCAATAACATTTTGTTTTCTTTGAAATAAATTAATGAAATAATCAACTAATTTAGTAATCGATTATTCATTAACTGGAGTATTAAACATGCCTTAAGCTGACAGAGCAACCAACTTGGAGCAGGAAATATACCAAAATTGTAAAAAAAAAAGAAAGAAAGAAATATATATAAAATTTTTCATTTAAAATAAAAAAAATTGTTCTTGTCTGTTAATATGCTCTATCCAGAACTCCTCAAATGGAAAAGTTTTAGTTTTACTTGATTTAATTTCGTAAAAAGTCTTCTTTAAGGAACCTTTAGCTATTCGATTATTAATCGATTAAT
>NW_015151405.1:283486-284775 GCF_000732505.1 Cyprinodon variegatus | reverse complement strand
TCTACAATCATTGGCAATATAATTTTACCCCAACAGCCATCCAGTCCTTATTATTGTGTGCCAGCTCTTTGCTTGTTCTTTATAGTTGTTTTTAAGATTATTTTTAGGCTCTAGTGGCCTTTATTTTGTATTTCTGAAAGCAGTAGTAGTGGGTTACAAGAGAGGAGAGAGCTGTTTAGTAAAGGTCAGGAAGGCTATGACTCGAACCTGTGACCGCCTGTATATGGGTCATGTGCTCTACCTCCACACCATAGCAGCACCTCATAGTATTTATGTATTTTTTGGTATTTTAGTGATGATCTCGCAGTATCCGAGGTAGTAAGGCTTCTATGCCATCACCCTAATCTTTTGCCCCCTCCAAAGATGAACCAGGTTTGAACTCTTTCTGTAGTATTCCTTTCAGACACAACATGATGCTTACTTTCAATGTCTGCCAGGAGTATAAATAACACTAAGATTAACTGTTGGCAACAAATAAATGATTAAAACATACCAGCAAGTAACACATGCATTTTGTTTTTGTTTTTTTGCATGAAGAAATTATTTTAAGCCACAATTATTTGTATCACTAGTCTACATCTGCCAGGGTTAGAATAATTTTGATATTGTGTGTTCTCTGTTTATCTTATAAAAAGTAACTCAGTCTAAAAAAAAGCAGATTTTTTTGGTTATCAAGTCTTTATTAGTATTACTCAAATACACAGTGCAATTTCTTTTAGAAATTAGTTTAAGAGGTGGTTTATTCTGCACATGAACTGTTCCCATCAAATTGTGGCTGATTGCTGCAGGTCGGATGAACCTGCTCACTTCAGTAGCCTCTTGCTTAAAGTGAAGTTATAGTCAGTTTTTAGTTGTGATGCCAGTCGACAAGCATCCGCTGTGCCATCACCTGCACTAGGTTACGGGGTCATCCTGGTACAGAGCTGGACTTGTTGATTAGATTATCTTTTCCTCCAAGCTGCTGCAAGGTTGCTACCCCAGCAAACCAGCCAACGGAAAGAAAAAAACAAAACAAAATTTGCTCCCGACAGATGGTAAAAATTGAAAGATTACTGCATTTCTTTTGTATGTATTAACATGAAATTCTTCCTAGTGAAAATATGTAATGTCCAACCTAAAAGCAAGGGTCACCAATGTGGTGACCACGTGAGGAAACCTCAAGCCTCTTCTTAAAATAACACAACTCGCAGATGAGCTTAAATAAACTCACATTTGATTCTGTTGCTCCTCTTTTTTTAAATCATGCTTGTATTTATAGAGATTTGAAAATAAAAATCTGTAGAAGAAAC
>NW_015151405.1:279450-282376 GCF_000732505.1 Cyprinodon variegatus | reverse complement strand
AACTTCATGAGTTGTGTTCCGCAATTTCGGTCATAAAAACAAAACAAGCCGGCCTCCTGTCTGCGGCACTGTTTGCGGTCAGCTACAATTTGGGAGACGTGCAGCGGAGCGTCTGTGGAGGGGGCGGGGACGTCTGGGGCCGAGGTATTGAATTGCACTCATTGCACTGATTTTGTGCAGTATTTTTTGATGCAAGGCCTTTGGGAATCTATAACGCAGGGGTATTATTATTTTTCAGTGAATGAGGTTTTAATAGGAATAGGTGGAGTGCAACTTTTCTACTTCTGTTATTTGCTGTAGTTTCTCAAAAAAATGCATAACGATATTACAGCTTTCATTGATTTCAAATTTGAAACATTTTCTAGCCTGTAAGGTGTAAAAAAAATAATAAATAAATAAATGAACCAATTAATCGAATTGTATCGTGGTGTATTCTTGAGTATCGAAAATAATCAAATTGTTGGGTCAAGAAATCGATACTGCATCGAATCGCCATGATGGATGTGATTTACACCCCTAGTGAACACCATCTCCTCCAGGTCATAAGTCAGTATTGATAGCCCTTCTTATAACTCGGTGCTTTTGAGGAAGCTCTTATAGGTACTCCTGCTTTAAGGACATTACTTTTGCAAGGATCAGCTTATCTCCTGTAATGATGGACTGAAATGCTTTAACAATTGCAACATAGGGGGTGGGGGAAGAAGTTAATTTTGCATTAGATTGTGATTTCTGCCCAATATAATAGCGAACTCTCAATTCCTAATATTAATTAAAAAAAAAAGAACTAATTTTGTCTAAAAAAAAAATTCAGGAAAATGGGCTACATCTGCACCCCCACTCTGGCAGATGGCGCCGTGGAGCCATTTTGCTGTGTGTTTAGGCGGTCACAGTGGAAGATATGGAATGACTCAAACCAGAAACTACATGGATTCTGATGAACATATACAGCACTTGCTTTTTATCTATACATTCCATTTTGATAGCTAGATAAATTATAGCAAATTATAATGATATTGCACTATTGTGATATCATATCGTTACATCATTGTGCAATGTAATCCCTCATAAGCATCTACTATAATGAAAGTCCATCCAACAGGATTTATTTCTATCTAAATAAAGACTCAGAATAATTGGAATTTATTATATTGGAGGACAAAAAGCAGTAGCCTATTTTAGTATTTTTAATGTGTACGGATATTATGATGTTATTTAGCAGTACTTTCAAAACATGGTTGACAGTCTGTCCCTTTTCAGTGTTTTATAATGCTAAAAATGGGTATGGATTGTTGCATATTTTTAAGACCCATCAAATAATATTTA
This sequence comes from Cyprinodon variegatus, assembly GCF_000732505.1. NCBI lineage: Eukaryota > Metazoa > Chordata > Actinopteri > Cyprinodontiformes > Cyprinodontidae > Cyprinodon > Cyprinodon variegatus. Next base: position 281,053 of record NW_015151405.1, on the reverse strand, counting down.
GCATAATCCAATGAAACTTTTAGATGTTGTAGGTGGATAGAAGTCATTGTCTGAGCTAACTAAAGAGATGTTAGCCTCGGAGCATATGCGGCAACTAGTCTGAAGTGGAAGACGTAATCCTGCATATGTACAACGAAGATCAGTTGACCATAGAGTAAAGAGTGCAGCAGTTATTTATGTGTTTACAGGTCATTATGAATATCGTTGCTCATGGTAGGGGTTGTATATTTAAAAAATGTAATTATTACCTAATTGTTTTATATGTATACAGAATTTGCTTTGAAAAGCAGCAAATAGACAGTCATACAGATGAGATAAAAATGTAATGTGGAATAAACTATTGCAAGTCATAAAGGGATATTGGGAGATTAGAGAAAAGAAGTACTACCTTTGCAGTGAAAGAGAAATGTGGGAGATGTTAAAAACATTCAGAAAATACCATATGAAATTTGAGTGGTAGTTTATAGGGAGAAAGTGTCAGGCTTTGTTAATGAGGTTAGCTGCAGACTAGAGGAACCTGTTTTTGTGGTGAGAGGTTTTGGTCTTGGTGCACCGCAGCCTCCTGCCCGATGGGAGGGTTGGAAACGGGTTGTCTCCATTGTGACGGTGGGTTGGCTGCAATTATTTCTGCTTGCTGGAGTCCTAGACACATGCAGTTCCTGGAGAGAAGCAGATTGCTGCCAATCACCCTCTTTGCAGAATGAATTACCTGCTGCAGCCGGCCCTTATCCCTAATGGCAACAGCATACCAGAAGATGATGATGGAGTAGAAGTGCGGCATCACTATCTTTGGTAGGCTGAACTTAAGTGAAATACCCTGGCTAGGAGATGATGGGGTATGGTGTTCTTGGCATAACAGTTTATTAGACCCCAAAGTTCAGTTTGCCGAATTCAGACATTTTGTCCTCCTGGCCCTGCTCTCCTGCTGTGGATTACTAATTTGAAAATCAGTTATTCTAAAGGAAGTTACTCTTTGTAAACTGGCCTACCTTAAAAAACAAGTATTTTGCACATTTTATATACAAATGTAACTGACAAAACTCAGTTTGCATTTTAACAAGTCTTTATATACATTTACGTATTGCTAAAGAGTAGAGCAGATGACAATCACTTGGCTAATTGGTTAACCAGGTGACCTAATAATTCTCTTTTTAAAGGGATATTGTTTAAAAATTACTGTCATCTAGTGGTCAAATGGGGGTACTTCACTCAAACACTATTGTGCAATTGCCTCCAACACAGACAACAGCAGTGAAATGAATGTTCACATGGTTTCACTGGCTGTGGTTGTCAACAAGAAGGTTGGCTGAATGTTGATGTGAAGTGTACAAGTGGCGTCAAATCAGCAGACTCGCATGGCCTCATGTATAATCCAAAATAAAATTCTCCGTCTCTGAAAGTGTATTGGTTTATCAGTGGAGGTCATGATACACCAATAATTACTAACTAGAGCTTGCCAATTAATTGCAATTAAACTAAAATCCCATTTTAGAAAAATACAATTTTCAAATCACAGCAGCACCCAATTTTAGTCGCAATGCATTTAACAAGAGTAAGACACTAAATTTCTTCCCCCAACCCATTAGGTGGCGGTAAAAACCTT
>NW_015151405.1:231179-277528 GCF_000732505.1 Cyprinodon variegatus | reverse complement strand
TGCATTATAGCGGAAGTAACATTTGTTTATGCAAATGTTACAGTATAGTCCTGCAACACTGGATTCCAGACAGGCGGGCTTTCGTGGTCATGAAAAAAAAAACGAAACCCTGAGTCAAACATCCACATGCTTTTTCTTTGTGCAAAAAAAGAAATTGCAGTAAAATCACTATATTGGTTGAAAATAATTGCAAATTATTCCTAATAACACATATGTACATGCAGTCTTTGATTCATTCATTCTGAATTGAAAGAGCTTCCTGGATGGGAAGGAAAACCTCTTCAAACTTGGAAAACAAAGTCCAGTAGTTTGTTTTTCACTTTTTGCAATGCAGTCATTGATTCCAGGCTGTAAAATGGAGAAAGTATGTCCATTTAATAATCCAAACAACATGGACACCTAAAAAGCTTTGAGGTCCAGCTGGTTAGGAATTAAATGGGAGGTTTGAAATATGTTCAGCTGTTTATTGCCTTAACCAGTATTAACCTGTTTGTCTGACCTGTTGTCTGTTCCACCCTCCCAGTGTGTTGCAGGGTGATTCATAATGGCGGAGCAGCCTCTGTGGGAGCAGATAGGATCCAGCTTCGTGCAGCACTACTACCAGATGTTTGACTCGGACAGATCGCTGCTCGGATCAATATATGTGAGTCCAGCTGAGGTTCTGATCTCATAAGTTACAATCATGCTTTGTAAAGCCAGGTACTGCAATGCTTCCCAAACTTTTTTAGCTCCTCACCCTGTTCTGTGTCCCAATCGGGTCGACGCATGCCGTCCCCACCATCATCATACAAAACGCTATTTAAAAAGGTTTTTTATAGCCATGTTAAAGGTGCCATGTTTAACCAAGCTCAAATAACTATAACACACATAACACAATTAAAATAAAAAAAAAACTGCAGTTAAAATAATACAACCCCGTTATTATAACTCATATTCTGGAAACAAAATCAGACCTGAATTTGAATTAAATTGCAATAAAGTTATACACAACATCCACAACAGGCTCCTGCGGATTTTTTTCCCTGCCAGTTTTCAATGTTTGATAACCGATAATCTTTTAACATTTAAGGGCTGGGAAATTTAGCCATTTTATTGGTTAATCACAACACTTTGTTTGGAGATTTTTATTTTATTTATTTAATGTGGGAAAATTTAGATTTTTCAATCCACTCCTTGGGCTATTATGGCTCAGAGTGACATTATTTCATCCATTTCTACTCTTTTCTCCTCGTAACTGATTAACTAGCTCCCCATGTAGCACTGCTAGGAGCAAAGTTTCTAGTGTTTTCTATTTTTATTATTTGTATTGATTATTTTACATGTGTCAGAGCATAAATTGTGTTGTCCTTTAAATTGACAAAAACTGTTTCAATAACCAATGCCATAAAGTTACCTAACACACCAGATTCCTGCAGTAAAGCTAACTTTGTCCTGTCACTCCTCACAGATCGATACATCATGCCTTACATGGGAAGGACAGCCCTACCAGGGAAAAATAGCAATTGTCGAAAAGCTCACTGTAAGTTTTCATGGTAACTTAATCTATATACTGCTGTAAATTTTTCATTGTTTGATGTATTGCCAGAACACTGCAGTTTTTACTGTTTTTTTTTTTTGTTTGTTTGTTTTTTTTTTCAGTGCAATGTGGCGGTGGAATGCTATAGATTACTGGAGTTTTTTTTAATGATTTTTTTAGAAAAAGCTAAATCGAATTCTGAGGAAAATTGAGTCATTAATTTTATGCTGTTTCAGAATATGAATTCAGCTTTATTTGTTGAACAAGATGCAGTCAGAATTTAAAACAGGTTATATAGTGTTTCACTAGTTGCAATGCTTTCCTTAACATAAAGACAGTTTATAGTGCAGAAGATAACAAGTGATCATAATCACAAATTGCTCTTCAGATTAGCCAAAAAGCTTCACATGGTGGAAGCTTATTTAAGAGACCAAATGATTTGTGTTAAATAAAATACTAAAGAAAAACTGTTAAGGATCCATTGTTCTAGTGCAAGGAGGCTAATCTAACCTAGACAGCTGGGATGTTCATTAACTCAGACCTCCCTGTAACAATAATTGTCATCCAACAACCGGGATTAATTGATGACCCCAGTTAAGTTTTAATGTATGTAGTCACATTTTAAAATAGTGCTGCAAATTTTATTTACAAGAAAGCTAACCTTGTCCAGAGGTAGGATTATTTCTCTGCGCTCTGGTAGTGTGGTCACACAGTTCCACACTTTGTATTCCGGATTCTTGTTGGAAGAAATTAAGCAGCCGTGTTTTGTTAGTATCCTAGCAGTCAGCTTCTGTAAGAGGAGGGGATCTTATCAGTGCTGTGATGACAAATAATCCCACGAAGTTCTCAGAACGACATGTGAACCTCATCCAACATCTCTCTGTGACATTTGTGCATCTTCTCTGTGCATTTTTAACAGAGATGAAACTATATATATACTATATATATAGTTTCATCTATCATTTCAACTATATATATATATATATATATATATATATACACAATATTTTTTCCATTTTAGGCAATTGATCAGGTCTTAAGCATAGGGTGACCAGATATGCAAGACTGGTATTTTTTTCACTTGTCCGCTGTTCACAAATTTAAACATTATTTAGGTCCCCAGCATGACCATGCCTTTGCTCAGTGCCTATAGAACAGAACAGGTAAAGGATTTAGATACAAAATAGGACGGAGACACTGTTAAAGAAAAGAAAACAGGTGAGATCAGTGGAGATGATTCTCAGAGCTTTTTGTAAAGTTTGTCAAAGTTATTTTTCCATTTGATACAATGGGAGCTCGATGTAAACAACACTGTAAAAGGGAGTCAAAAAATACACTGAAAAAGCCACACCTATCCTGCATTATCCCACAGTTCTTATTCAATCCACTCACCCTACTTCAGCACCTCTTTTCACCCCAGTCTCATCTAACTCATATGTTCACCTCTTATCTGCCCCTTTCTCAGTTTTTAATAAGCAAGCTCATTTAGGAAGTGATCGTTGTTTTCCTTTATGCCTACTTTAATCCCACCCTTGTTTATTTTAATTTTTTTCTTTGTGTTTCTCCCAGAGTCTCCCTTTCACAAAAATAGCGCATAGTATAACAGCGCAAGACCACCAGCCGACTCCAGACAACTGCATCTTGAGTATGGTTGTAGGACAGCTAAAAGTAAGTATCCCTTTCACTGTCATTCAAACATGGGAGTGTGGGCGGGGGTTTTGTTGACAACACAACTTGAAGTCTGAAGCTCAAAAGCTGGTTTCTCTAACAGTTCATCTGCTGTGTCTCTACAGGCAGATGAAGACCCGATCATGGGTTTCCATCAGAGTTTCATCCTGAAGAACATTAACGATGCTTGGGTGTGCACCAATGACATGTTCAGGCTGGCCATCCACAACTTTGGTTAAGCTGCCTGTCTGCGTCGGCGGGCAGGGGCGGCCACAGCGAAGGGGTCGCCGTGAGACGAGGCGTTGGAGGGAGGAGAAGAACTCCTCCCTCCCGCCGTCTCATTTAGGCCTGTTTGACAAACAAGCAAATAGCGGATTCTAGATGTCAATCACTGAACCCCATCCAGGTGGGTTTCTTTTCCTCCGACCAGTCCAGCAAAGAACTGCGACACGTCTCTTCGCTGAGAGCCGGCTGACCAATCAGATGCCCCTGTCTGCCGCTCCGCTGCTCTGCATGTCGCTGGGGGTTCCTCAGTACAATATCTACACTCAAGCCACCAGAAGGACAAACATCCGATCGATGCCATTAATTCATGCTCCTGTTTGCTCTGCTTTAATTCTAACCCGTTCTGCTCTGATGTTGACTCGGTTCTGCTAGCACTGCTGCTGACTGGTCTGTAGATCCATGTTCTGGTTCAGATTCACTGTGTTATTTGTTTTACAGTAGCTCTGCTTAGTGCGTTGAGTTTAGTTTTCTTCCTCTTTAGGCTTGACTCATGCTCTGATGCCAGGTTTAGCTGTTGCAAACCAAAGGGTGCTGGAGGACAAACGCTCACCTTGTCATTTTTTTCTTTCTACCTTTCACACATCTGGAGGTTAACAAGGACTACAGCCAAGATACACAATAAAACCTGGACTTTTTTTCTTAACTGTGTGGTCTCTCAATGTCATTTTCTGGAAACAACAGCTTTTCAATTTGAAACATTCAGTCAGTGCACTGAAGTAATGTTGCTTTATTTGGTTGGCTTCATGCACTTATTTGTTTTCTTTGGCCAAATGTGGCCAATAAAGGGTTTCAAATTCCCGTTTCAGATGTCATAGCATTGAGGTTGAAAAATGTTTAATGTTTTTAATTAGGCAGGGCTGGGATGAAGTGCTTACCATGGTAAAACAAGTTAAAACGTTCAAGCATCAAAGTAAACCAATCTCCTTTCTTCAGAAATAATGTAATACAATCATCAGTTAACATGCATCAATGAAGAGCCTGATTTATGTTTTTCCTTTGGTCAGTTTTGACTGATAGGTGAACAGATTGAACATTTTTCCCTCCAAACTAAATCAAAAAATGAAGAGCTCCAACTGTATTTAGGCTTTAAATCCACTAACAGTTGGATTTTTATTTAATGGTTCTAGTTTAATAATCAAATAAAGGTTAGGGACCTATGAAATCAGTTAACTTTGGGGATCCTGCACTCCTCACATAAAAGTTAAACTTGTTTAATTTCACGTTGTACAGAACTCAATACATTAGCAAAAACCTGCTCTAGTTTTTTTTTTTTTTTGTACCTTCTTTGGCATCTAGCATTTTAATCTTTAAAAAATGTCAATCTTCTGATCCTTGTGTTAAATAATTTGAAGCTTTTTCAATCCCATTCTTCATTCATGCTGGTGTTTTTGGGCAAAACTGATAAAAGGCCCTTTCCCTCTGAGGGGATTTTATCTGGATGCCTCAGGGGACTGATGGAAGCCATTAACTTTTCTTTCTGTAAAAGCATGTTCCTCTTGCCTTCAACCAGTCATCCTTTTTCATTTTGATTTTGTTTTAGATATTTTTCTTTGACATACAGTGGCTACGTAAACTATTCAGACCCCTTTAAAATTTTTACTCTTTGATCATTGCAGCCATTTGTTAAAATCAAAAAAGGTCATTTTATTTCTCATTCACTCAAAGTCAGTACCCCATCAAGACAAAAAAAAAAAAAAACAAATATAGAAATTTTAGCTAATTTATTAAAAAAGAAAAACTGAAATATCACATTGTCATAAGTGTTCACACTCTGCTGTGACACTCATTTAACTAACATGCTGTCCATTTCTTCTGTTCCTCAATGAGAAGGTTCAGCTCCTTTATTCTAAGGTTTTATGGCGGTTGGCCAGCTAGTTAAAATGCATTACTGCCATCAACTGATGAGTGAAACAGGAAACGATTTGGGTCTTTCTGACAGGGATGGGATTCTTTTTGCAGTTATAGCGTAAGCTCACCTTTCGTACCACTTTACATCTTTTGCTCACTTCACACCCGCAACATGCAACAGTATGTTCTTAACCACAGTTACGGTATTTAATTTGAACTTCTTTCCCACACTTTCCATATTCATGCTCTCCATGCACACCTTCCACACTGTTTTCCCCTACATACAGCTGCTATAAACATCTCAGAGGCAGAGGATTGAACATTTTCACATTGTAGCTCATAACCAATGAAAGCCTTGCTAGAAAAGTCTCCTCTTCGAATTTTATCAACACTGATAAGCCGCCCATCACACCTCCATTTCCTGTTTTTAACCTTTTCACCTCTTTTGCACCACTTATATTTGTCAGTTACTTTTAGAGGCACTCCTCCGATCACACCCCTGCTAATCCTTGTGTTCTCAACCAAGCTGCATTGAACCCTTCCCCTCAATCATGTTTATGCATATGGCTTTGCCTTGTTGAGCCTGTCTCTGCAGTTAATTAACAGGTCTCCACTATAAAGTATTTTGGCACTTTTGAATTCTATTGATTTTGTTAACTACACCTGATTTCAATCTGCAAAAGAGTCTCCCTGATTAACTAATTTGAGCATTATTTTGTACCGGTAATTATTTGTTTTTTTCTGCAGAATTTCTAGATTGTTGTGTGCTGGACTCCCCTTCAATTGGTCTCTACTTTTTCTGCTTTTTCTCATTTGTTTATTCTCTTCTTTTTCAGTCTTCTTTACTTTCACTATTTCCTTCTTCCATCCCACGAGAATCGCTTTCTGTTTTCTCACTACTCATGACCGAGGACATTTCTCCACAGGCGACTTAGTAACACTCGTCCTGTCCAGGAATGCTCCTTCATTGGGAGTCAAGCTGTGTTTAATAAAACTGATTGGACTTGATTAGGAAAGGCACACATCTGTCTATATAAGACCTTCAGCTCATGGGGCATGTCAGAGCAAAGAATCATGAGGTCGAAGGAACTGCCCAAAGAGCTCAGAGACAGAACTGTGGCAAGTCAAACATCTGGACAAATTACAAAAGAGTTTCTGCAGCACTTGAGATTCCTAAGATTACGGTGGTCTCCATAATCCTTAAAGGGAAGAAGGAACGACCAGAACTCTTCCTAGACCTGGCAGTCCAGCCAAACTGAGCAATCATGGGAGAAGAGCGTTGGTGAGAGAGATAAAGAAAAACCCAAAGATCACTGTGACTGAGCTCCAGAGATGCAGTAGGGAGATGGGAGAAAGTTCCGCAAAGTCAACTACCACTGCATCCCTCCACCAGTTGGGGTTTTATGGCAGACTGGCCTGACAGAAGCCTCTCCTCAGTGCAAGACATATGAAAGCCTATATAGAGTTTGCCAAAAAACACATGGACTCCCAGACTGTGAGAAAGATTATCTTCTCTGATGAGACCAAGATAGATTTTTTTGGCGTTAATTCTAAGCGGTATGTGTGGAGAAAACCAGCCACTGCTCATAACCTGCCCAATACAATCCCAACAGTGAAACGTGGTGGTGGCAGCATCAGCTGCAGGGACAGGACGACTGGTTGCAATTGAAGGAAAGATGAGTGCGGCAAAGTACAGAGATATCCTGGAAGAAAACCTCTTCCAGAGTGCTCAGGATCTCAGAATGGACTGAAGGTTCACCTTCCTACAAGACAATGACCCTATGGCTTGGGAACAACTCTGTGACCATGTGTGACTGGCCAAGCCAGAGCCCTGACCTGAACCCAAAATTGATGATACAGCTCCCCTAAGGTCCTGCATCACTCTAAAAGAACTTAGAAATGTGTTGTTTTTTTGGGAAAAAAAAAAAAAGTGCAATGGTTTATTCATGAGAGCTGTACACAAATTCTTTGCTTGCGGGTCTGGCAAGGGTTGAAAGCTTTTGGCCAAAATGAAATTTTTCTCTTTTTTTTTTTCTTCTTTTCCATTGTGACAATATGTAGAGGGCTGATGTTCAAGTCTTTGGTTGCTTCATCAAGGTTTTGAGTCAGGATCTACCAAAAGTTGAGTTCAAGTATTTCAATGTATAGTCATGATAAAACAGAATAGACTAACATGAGTTTTATCTGCTGCAATATTGATGTTGCTGTGCTGTGATCAAGGAAAGGCTCAGCCAAATGAATAAATAAATGCAAATAAATTCACCCGGAGTTCAGTTTTAACATCAATAATTCATGAGATATGATTCAAAGTATGAGATCCTGTATACAGGCATCTCAGATTAGCCTTGTTTGTAGGGCCTCTGTAGATAAAATTATCTTAAATCTGACTGCGTAAACAAAAGCTGTTTTGAACAGGACTGTACAGTAGAAGGCGCTATTTTTTCTAGTGAGTTTGTCCAACAGAGTTTGAGGTAGGAACCAATGAGTGCAGACACCCTGTGAGCAGTCGGAACAGAGGCACGGACATACCGGAAGTTTAGACGGTTGCTCTGGGTGAACTGTGACAGCATCGCATCAAATTAAAACAATATTTCCCCAATTTTTTTTCCCATATCGCTCCCCTTTCCCTCACCCATGGCGTCCAATTCGAACATAGACATCGAGGGAGCGACCCAGCACCTCCGAGACATCTTGAAACTCGACCGCTCGGGTAGCAGCGCCGGTAAGTCTGGGACTGCTGCACTGCTAGGCCGCAAAAGCTAAAGGGGGTTAGACCCAAGAGTTCACCGGTGTAGAGTGTTCTCAAAAGCATTTTTTTTAGCCGTTGACAGAACACCACGCCAGGAGGGACATATTTTATACAGTGGATATATTATATAATGTTTTAACCTTTGAAGAATGCGGAGAATCGTTTCTGCGTCGGCCTTACTGCTAGCAGCTAGCTTATGCTAGTCTGTTTTCTGATGGCAATGGGTCCCTGCTGCCAAAACATGTATGTAGTTGAATTTTTTTAAATCTAATTTTGAACATTTGTTAGAAATCTTCTCTGCAGTGTAGACCCGAATCTGTAAATTGTTATAACAGCTTAAACAGTTACATTAGTATAAACGGTAACTTTTTATTTGAAAGGGCTTTAATTTTTTATTTTTATTTTTTTGTACTGGACATCAGTCAGTTTCCCTTGAATGATGTCAGGGGATCACTCAGAGGAAACTTGAATTATCCCCTGAAATTGAATTATTAAACATAATTAAGTATGTTAAGTCTTGAAACACATTAAAGTACTTTAGATTTTTTACAAATATTTAAGATAACATGGTATTAATTGTATTTTATGTTCCCATTCCCTAAAGATGATCAAATTCGTTCAATCTGTCACATAAAAAAAATCTTAAAACTAAAATTTTTTTATTGAGTTGTAAACACAATCTCACACAAATAATTGTGTTAACCTTGAAAATGCTCCTTAATCTTCTGAAAGTAAGAGACAAAGTAGTTATTTATTCAAATGTAACACGTTTCTGTTAATACAAGCAGTATTTAAATTTTAAACAATGTCTGGAAAGCAAAGACTACATTGAATAGAAATTAAATACTAATAAAAATGTAGGGAAAACATTTGGAGGACAAATTTAACTCTTGCATTAAGATAACTAAAATGTAAAATGTCACATTAAACAATGAATCCCTGTGTTTTAAATTCTGTCGTATTATGGTAGAGCTATTGTATTATCCTTTACATTAATTTATACAAAAGCTAAATATAGTTATCAAGTTTGAGTCCCTCTTATTAGGTGCTCATAGATCACTTAAATCTTAGGTGTTTGCAAAAAGAATCAAGCATTGTAATTCCCAGAATTAGAAGGGAAATATAATACCTAAACCAATAAAAAACAAACTATGATTTATATCTAAAAAATATAGTATCTAGTATGTTCAGTGAGGGAAATAAGTATTTAAACACACTGTTATTTTTGCAAGTTTTCCCACTTAGAAATCATGGAGGGGTCTGAAATTGTCGTCATAGGTTCATGTCCACTGTGAGAGACATAATCTAAACAATCCAGAAATCACAATGTATGACTTTTTATAACTATTTGTACGATAACGGTAACCTTGGAAATGGTGGTCCCAGCTCTTTTCAGCTCCTCCTGTGTAGTTCTGGCTGATTTCTCACCTTTCTTAGGATCATTGAGACCCCACAGAGTGAGATATTGCATGGAGCCCCAGTGAAAAGGAGATTGTCATGTTTAGCTTCTTCCATTTTCTACTGATTCCTCCAACAATGGATCATTTTTATTTTACCAAGCTGCTTGGCTATTTCCTCGTATCCCTTTCCTGCCTTGTGGAGTTGTACAAATTTGTCTCTAATGTCTTTGGACAGCTCTTTTGTCTTGGCCATGTTAGTAGTTGGACTCTTACTTTTTGTATGGGGTGGACAGGTGTCTTTATGCAGCTAACGACCTCAAACAGGTGCATCTAATTTAGCATAATAATTGGAGTGGAGGTGGGCATTTTGAAGGCAGGCTAACAGTTCTTTGAGAGTTCAACTTCTAGCTGATAGACAGGTGTTCAAATATTTATTTGCAGCTGAATCATAGTAATAAATAGTTAAAAAAATAATACATTGTGATTTCTGAATTTTTAATATTTTTTTTTAGATTATGTCTGTTGCAGTGGACATGCAGCGATGATGACAATTTTTGACCCCTCTATGATTTCTAATTGGGAGAACTTGCAAAATAGCAGGGTGTTCAAATACATATTTTCCTGTATATAAACTACTTGGGAAAATATTAGTTCTGACTAACAAAAGGCAGGTCATATTAGAGTGTAACAGACTTAAACATCATTAATAATAAAAATAATCCTAACTTGGCTGATAGTCTGTTTGCTTATCAAGAAGATTGTTTGTTTATGTAGTGCCAAAAAAAAATCACGCAGACTAGATTATATTTTACTAAGCAACTTTATTTTTAGAGGGTTTTGACATGGCATAAGTTGTTTTGTTGTTCTTTATGCTTTTTTATGGTCCAGCTACGGTCATTGTAATAGATTTTATTCTCCATTTATCTATTATATTACTTTTGTTATTAGGTAGTAGAACAATGTCTGACAGATCCATCAGAGATATTATTGCAACAATAAACTTACTGCTAATGTCATGAACAGCTGTAGAGATGCTCATTGCCTAGTAACTAACACTTCTGACCATAGCTGATATTCATCTGTGATCGTCAGGGTGATAACTAGGCTTTTGGAACATTTGCCCTTCAATGACCACATATAACCAGAAATGTTCTTGTGTTTTTTCTCAGGTAAAGGATTTTTAATAAGCTAGTTCATAGTTGATGTGATTCTGCCTGTCAATAAATTTAGGAGGCTCTTTTGGAAATGACAAATCAGCAACCTCCCAAACATTGTCTGGATTCTGCATTACAATTACATAGTGGACATGCAAACTTTGTTAAAAGAGCAGATTATCAATGGCCAAATGTCATCAATGCGGAATATGCTGTTCAAACACGTTACTTCAAGAGTTGGGGGTTGGAACACATATTTTTTTCTATTCCTCTCTTTGCTTTTGCTACTGTAAAAAACATCTGAACAACACTCAAACTTCACTCACAGCCAACATGCATGTTCTTTTTTGTTTTTCGTCTGTCTGTGTAAAAATGTGGGCATTAATTTTGATTTGTCTGTCATTTTGAAATAATGTCACTGACCTGATATGGCAAAAAAGAGGTCTGTTGTCTTAGTCTCTAGGTTTTCTGATCAGGATAAGTGGTGCTTAAGTTTGTTGCTAGTAAAATCATCCATTTGTTGGGGCTTTGTTTATGCTGGCTTGCATTTCCACTGGAGCAGAGCAATCTGACTATTGGTTTCCAGTCAGTTGCTTGGTCCTTTCTTTTGCAACTAATTTTCACTTATTTCATAAGGCAATTTAAAGGTTTCATTGAGCCAAGGATGGAAATGACTAGAATCAAAATTGCTGCAGACAGCCAGCTTTTCAGAAACATACCGAGCTCTGAAATACAATCGATAGTCATATTTATTATTGCTGCTTCACTGCAGAACCGTTTAAATTGGCTGCATTCAATCATATTTATTGATGATGATAATAAATCTGCAGTCCTGTTAAGACAGTTAAAGCAAACCATACCAGATTGCTGCTAGTGGTGATCTGTTTTTAAGGTTGAATGTTCTGTTTAAATGGATTTAGGATTACAATTTAAATTCAGGCTTTTTTCTCCTGGTTCTTATTTCAGACAAGTAAACAAAACTCTGATCAATATTTATTAATAATATTGATTAAAAAAAAATCAGCTGCAATTAGTTTAATTGCTTCAAATGAAAGCATAGTTAGTTTAAAACATACCTTTAAAAAGTTAGGAATGCAAAAAAAAAAAACGACCTTAAAAAGCATGAAATAAATTGATAGACTTAATTGATCTCACAGTGGAGAAATGTACTTGTTACATCGGCTCAATAGTCAAAAAGGAAAAGGTGCGTCGGGTATATACAGTATATACAGTGCGTCCTATGCGTGGGTGCTCTGTCTATACTTTTATCTTGGTGAGTGGCGCCCTAGTGGTTAGGGCATAGAGCTTAGAATGCTGAGGTTCTAGTTCAAGCCCCACTCCCACAGACTGCCACTCTTGGTCTTTGAGCAAAGACCTGTAACCCCACACTGCTCCCTGGGCGCCGAACAATGGCAGCCCACTACTTCCTAAAGGGGATAGGTTAACTGCAGAGAGGTCATTTCGTTGCTTTGTACTTGTGACAGTGTAATGACAATAGAAGCTGGAAAAAAAAAAATATATATATATATAACAGCTGAAGTCTCTTATTTAACAGGAATATAGATATATATATAATAAAGGGTTGAAATAACAGGAGCAAAAACATTCAGAGCAAACCTAAAAAAATACAACAACTAAGCATTTATGGCAATGGCCCCCCATTCAGAGTAAATGCTTTAGGAGCATTAAAACTAAAGAGAACAGGGATGCACCAGGAATGAAAAGACGTGACTGAACATGAAAGCAAAGAATCATGGAAATTAAAGCCAAAAACCGAAACACTGAAAGAAATTTTTATGTCAAATGTTAGAACCGTAGCATTTTTGGCTACGATGTGTGTAACAGCAACTACAATCAAGGCAGTTCAGTCAATTACCAAAGTATCCAAATATTTATTTACCACTGACTTTTTTTGTTATGCCCTTTGGCTTTGCAGAATGTCTGGGAAACTTTTTAACCTTTTTAAACAAAGAGTGGGCACGATCGAGTTTCCTTTTCCATGCCGCCTTCTTTTCATATTCAGAATGTTGATGGAGATGCTTGGATTTCTATGGCATCATTTTTGTGCCACTGACCGGAGCGCAGTGAGACTGATGTGCAGCGATTAAACTCAGACATCCTCTCTTAAAACCAGCCTGCTGTGCGCTCATCTCTGACTAATTCTGCTCGGCCTCGTGCTTTTCTGCTTCAGTCCTTCTCTTTGCACTCTCGACAATGTTTATTTTTTTAAATATACCACAGCAACTTTCTCACAAGTGAATATAAGATGGCAGCTTTGATTGCTGGGTATTTTAAACAATGTTACAGTTGTATTTAAATGTGTATATAAAGTAGTATATCTGTAATAAACAATGTGCAAAAGGGCCTGTCTGTAAAGGTTATAAACATTGGGTTGAATCATCAGAACTTTTGTTCTTTTACCAACGACAAACACCAGAACAATCTGATCTCTCTCCTCCTTTCCTTTCCATCTGCTCTTCATCAAGTCAACACTGCTTTCATTGATTTCCTCAGATGTACAGTCAAGTGATGATCAGAGGAAACTACCGTTCAACGGAGAGCTGAACGGCTTACTGGGAGCAGGACTGCTGGGAAGCAGCATGTCTGACTCTACCAGACCCATCTCCACAGACGGCAGCATCCAGGAGACTCAGAGGATGTGAGTGGCTTTTCATAATCCTGCCGTGAACCATTCCAGGAATGCACTTGTAAAGATATGGATGTTTTTTTTGCAAGCTAAATGTACGCTGTCCTGTTTTTAGCTGCCTAACCGGTGACGATGGGAGCACCAGTATCCCCATCACCTCCAACAACGTGGAGATCGTGGCGAGCCAGGACTCTGGTATCAACAGCAAGGCTCGCGGCAGCAACAAGGTAAGACGGTAAATCTTGTTTGGAGGTTCATGGTTTGTTAGCTGTGAATGGATCAGAACCTTTGTCTGTCATCCTGCTGCTGAGCAACATGAATGATTTAACAGAAACCTTATCATCAACATTGTGGAAATATTGTTCTGATTTTTATTTTTATTTTTTTTCTGATTTCTTCTTTTCATTTAGGTTAAAATTCAGACTCTCGCCAAATATGACTGGGAGCAAAAGTATTATTATGGCAGACTCATAGCGGTCTCCAACTCCTTCCTTGCATACGCCATCAGAGGTGACTCATTTACTTTGCTTTATAAAAAAAAAGAAGATTAAATGTAAATTACATTTTATTCAATAATCAGTAAAAACCTGCATTATTTAGGAGTTTAAATCAGCTTTATCATGATTCAGGCTGAAATAATCGGATTAATCGATTATTGAAACAATCATCAATTAATTTAGTAATCGATTAATCATTAACTGGAGTTTAGAGTCTCTAAAGCATGCCTTTAGCTGACAGAGGAACCCACCTTTAGCAGGAGTTGTACCAAAATTATAAAATAAAATGTTAACATTTTGCATTTCGTAAAAAGTCTCCTTTGCTATCTGATTATTAATCGATTAAATCGAAATAAATAATCGACAGATGAATTGATTTGCAAAATAATCGTTAGTTATAGCCCTAATCATGGTACGATTTTATATCGATTAGCTCTGGATGACATTATGATTTTCCTGATAGAAAAAGGTCTGTTACAATACAATCTCCACTCAAAGTCTGCAATCTATACGATGTGATATTACCTGCCCGTCTAACGCACTGATGTCAAAGTTAACTATATGCAATCCTTGTTAATAACAGTTTGTGTCTTTTAGGCAACTGAGTACATTTTTATAAAAAAAAAAAAATCTTTATGGAGATTCAGATGCAAACAAATAGCATATAGCATTACAGATCATATAAAGAACTGATTGTATTTCTTTAGCTCTTGTTAAGCATTGAAATCCTTTGTTTTTGTGTTTGATTGTGTCTTTGTTCTGAAAATGAAGCCAACAACCATGCGATGGTTCGGGTCCTGAGTTTGAACATTAGTGAACGCTCCTTACTGAAGGGATTCACCGGGGCCGTCACAGACCTGGCTTTCGCCCACCTTGACTCCTCTCTTTTGGGTTGTGTGGACGAGGCGGGGAACCTGATGGTCTGGCAGCTTACGCTCACTGAAAGCAAAATACTGTATCCTGAGATGCGGAAGGGCAGAACAAAAATTCATAGCTCAGATCCGCTTGGTCACATCAAAATGTGTTACTATTGCACTGACTTTAATCTTAACCCCTGTCTTTGTCACAGCAAGACGGATATTTCCATGTTTTCTTTTCTAGAATTTTCCTTAACCTAGATCCAAACAGGGACCAGATAATTGTTCATATTCAACGGCCAGAAGACACTCCACTGAACTCCCACAGGCGCCTCATCTGGTGCCCGTTCATCTTGGATGACAGTGAGGAGAACCAGGACGACATCGGCCAGATTTTGGCTCTTCTACATGAAGACAGGGTATCAGTGTTTTTAACCAACCTTCTAACGCAAACCAAAATCACATATTCTGTCTCTGGGAAATGATCAACCTAAGAGTATGGATTTAGAAAACGTCTGTTACACTCGCCTTAAAAAAGATTCAGACACCTAGCTAATGAATTTGAAGATGGCAGTCATTAAATAAACCCTTTTGGATCAAGTTTTGGCGATCTCAGAGCCTTCCAAAAATAGACCATCTTGACAGTTTGCATCCATGTGTCAGAGGAAAATAAAAACATCTTTCTTCACATTCAACTAATTGGCATTTTTTTCTTCAACTTTCCCTCTTCTAGGCTGAAGTTTGGGACCTTGAAGTATTGAGAGCTAATAACAGCAGTTGGCCTGTCGATGCTGCAGAACTGAGAGACGGCCTAATCACAGTGAAAGGACATAACCAGGTATCTGGAATTTACATTTCCCTTGTTTCACATGACACTGTTTAGATGAAGCCTCTGAAACAGCCTTTCTCTAAGGAGTAATACTACATCTGTTTGTTTCTTGTTGACTTCAGTACTTTTAACTCTCTAGAGTCATGAGGTCAGAAGGCAAAACTTAAGACATTTTAACAAAGACTGATGATTAGCAGATGTTTATTTTGATCAGTAAAGTTACTCTCCATGGTTCTGCAATGCATGAAGGGTTTAATTAACAGTGAAGGCCGATGAGTTGAGTATCTGCTTAAATTCCAGAAAACTAGCATACATTTTTGTTTAATAAGGTTTCCTTTTCTCCTCAGAAGATAAGCTTTTACCTATACAGGAATATAGAGGAAATGTGTTTTCCTAAATGATGTTTGTTCAGTGTTTATTGATGCTAACAGTTTGGTTATTGTTCAGTGTGCTCTGTCTGGTGCACAGCAGAAACCATGACCTTATTGTTTTGTTTTCCAGACTGTAAAGGGACAATATGGACTCTTAAGTTAATCACCGTATTTTACACGATTAGTTTTGACCGAGACTTGCTACTATGAAAACACAAAGCAGTAGTGCAAGTAGTGAGATGGTAAAAACTATACCTGTAACTTTTAATTAATTCCTTAAATATTTGTTGTTATGTCTGCTGCAGCGACTCAGTGAAGGCGCCCTGTCCCCTGATGGAACCGTGTTAGCCACAGCTAGCCATGATGGATACATCAAGTTCTGGCAGATTTACATAGAAGGTGGACAGGACCAGCCAAGGTAGAGGAATGGGATTCCTGGTGTTCTGATATGTGTTGCATGTTTTATTGTATTCATATTTTTTAGCAGAGTTACTACCCTCCCAGTTTAGGTTTGTGCTTCTGCTCTGTTATCCAGGTGTCTTCATGAATTACGGCCTCATGGAGGACGTCCGCTCTCCTGTCTTCTCTTCTGTGATAACCACAAGCGGCAGGATCCAGAGTCAGTTTATCCAGAGTTTAATGCTAGCATACTTGTCTGAGGCATTGCTTTTAGATATCAAATGTTTACACGTTTTCTGTTTGAAGGGTTCCTTTCTGGAGGTTTTTGATAACTGGAGCCGACCAGAACCAGGAGTTAAAGATGTGGTGCACCGTCTCCTGGACCTGCCTGCAGACCATTAGGTAGCCTAAGAAATACTAGTATGGATGAGGTGAGGTGGTTAGCACCACTTCAACAGATGGACACATGTTTATTTCTAAGGGTCGATTCATCATCTGCTGTGCAAAGAGAGATCAGATTACTTTTTCCTCTTTGCAACTTCAGAAGGGGATTTTTTTCCCCAATACTTCCTGACCGATGCTAACCGCCTGCCTTCTTGTTATTCTTCTAGGTTTTCTCCAGATCCATTTAACTCGACGGTTTTGCCAAGTCTCAAGGCCAGTTTAGATCTTTCTGCTGAATACTTGATCCTCACTGATGTGCAAAGAAAGGTGAGTAGTGCAAGGTCTGAATTAGTTCCCTAGCTCTATTGTTTTTTTTGTTTTTTTGTTTTTTTTGTTGAGTCCACAAAATCTATGAAAATAACTCCTCCCACTACAACAGTGTTTATCACGACTCGCTTACTGACTTCTGCTGAGAAAATATGACTTTTGAGGGACAAAAGATGAGAAAACGGCATCATTTCAAATCTCTATATTATTTAAAGCTTTCCAAAGTTAACTATAGGCATATTTAAAAATTTATTTGTTCTCAAATATTAGTTTTGGTGCTCTTTTTCAACCCCAGAAGAAAATATACTTTTCTTCACAGTAACGCAACCTTTCTCCTGTGTCGGTGCCGTCATTTCCACCTATGGCTCTTGGGCTCTTCTTTAGGAAGCCTGAATAAAGTCTGACACCTCCTGCAGCTTTAAACAGATTTTTCTTGACTTAATTTAAAAAAAAAGTTGTTGCTCTCGCTGTTCACATTAGGTCCTAAAAGAGCAACTTTATCTCTACTCTGACGGAAATAATTGTGTCTCATGATGAATTCCTTCAGGTCCTTTATGTGATGCAGCTGAGGCAGGACCTGGAGAAGGGTAAAGCCAATTTCACTGCTGTGTCGGAGTTCCTACTCACTCACCCTGTGCTTAGCTTTGGGGTACGAGACGTCACCCAGAGCCGACTGAGACACACTGAGGTCCTGACAGCCGAGGAGGAGAGCGAGAGTATTTCAACAGGTACTTACCGATCACCCGATCCCATCAGACTGCTATATAACCCCCTGGACCTGGAGACATTTACCTCACTTGGTTGGAAATAATGTATTTAGAAAATTAAATTGATGGGTCTGCTGTTGTTTCCAAATATTTAACTGAACTGTATTAAATACGGATTGTCACAGAGCAGTTTTGATCAGCTAACAAGCTGGATAACCCAGATTTTGATTTATTGGAAGAATTCATGTCATTACCAACAGATCCTGTTCTCTTTTACATTTGAAGCAACAGACTGTGGCCCAGAAGCATCTTCGTTTGTAGTGTTGGCTAGATGTTCCTTCTTAATGTTAACCAACCAAAAGCTAAGATGACAAGAATAGGTCGTTTTAAATACCAACATGAAGTGGTTCTGATTTAACATGTTTGGTCTGCTTTCTCCACTAGAGGGCACTCAAGGTCCAGCCGAGTCTAAATCTGGGATCCAAATTAAACTCTACTGTGTCCACCCAAAGTAAGTTTTCTCTCTTTTTTAGGATGCATTTAACTTGACTGAAACTGATTAAATCAGACTTTTAAAGGGTTAATGTTGTGCATTTTTTCTTGATAAGTTTATTTAAATGTTGACCAAACTTTATGTACCGAGAACAGCTGTTGTTGACTGTTTCTTATAAAACCCAAAATGTTACTGAAGTAGAACAATTAAAACATGTCAAAGGATGGCAGAAGTTAGGAACACTAACTTTCCCTCCATCAGTCTGTTGATCCAGTATCTCCAACCGGATATTGTGTTTTATTTCAGCTCTTCCACTGTAGTTCTGTAGGAAAACATATCTGAGACGTTCTTTAGCTTAGATTAGCTCCTTTCTTCTGGGAACTTCTCCTGCTTACGCCCAAACATACACAGATGTACCCAGCAGGAAATATTTGATCAATTTCTGTCATTCTTAAAGTCTAAGCTGTGAATTGCTTGAGTGAATAGCAGCCACAGTAAGTCTGGTTCTGTCATTTTAGTGCTTATTGGTTTAGAAATCCTTAGTTTAAAAAATGCTGATTGTCTTTGTATTGAAAACAAAATTGGTCTTAATTTGTATATTTGTGTTTCAGGAGTTTGCAGGGCGTCCAGATCTGGTTTCAGCCCAATGCAGCTCTCAATACATCAGGCTTTCTTCCTCATTCGGACTCGCAAGAGGGTTTTGGTAAATAAACATGATTTCATTCACTTACAGCGATGGAAAAGTTTGGTTTTAATTTAAGTCCATTTACTTCCAGCTTAGTAATGTTTGTTAAAGTCGTAGGGAAGTCATATTTAAATGTCAAATCATTCTGGCTTAAACTTGTATATAAATGTACTCTTATCAGTTGATATTGTTCCAAAATGTAGAAAATTTCTATTAAAAAAAAGAAAAAAATTCCTGTCTTAAAATCTGTGGGGTTTCTTTACGTCATCTTACGCAGGCCAGTTAGTTATACGTCAGCTTGTTAACATAAATTCGGGAAATTATATATCATCTGTCATCTGTCAATCAAATGTTTTCGGTCATAGCATCCTGATTCATATGTCGCAGCTAATATACGCAACGGCTGAAATAAGAACATTGTGTGTATCTTTTAGACAGTGAATGAGCAGCAGCTTAGCAGTGAAATGAACATTTCCATTCCATAAGGTGCAGCAGTGATCCAGTGTAAATTGTGTGGGAGAAAAAATTTGCATCGCAGTTGTAATCAGACTTTGTACTTAATGTTCCCAGCAGGGTTTTCAGACCATCTCACAGACCAGAGCTCCGATAAGGACTCTGGAAGTGGCTCACAGACCGACCTTAGAAAGATCCCCTCCCTCCCTGCTCCTTCTGACTTCCTGTCCAACTCGGGGCCCAGCAGTGGGCCGATGCCCAAGCTGATGACTCCTGATGCCTTCATGACACCAAGCACTTCGGTAATGATTTTTTTTCATTCTATGTTTTAACAAAATAAGTCTTCTAGGAGGTTATTAGTGTGTTTTTTTGACAGTATAAAATGTAAATGTTTAGGTACCTGCGTCTCCTGGTAGTAGTGCCAGCAGCCTGACTATTGTTACAGCCACCAGCAGTAACTCTGACTCAAACAGGTGAGCTTCTTGGCCCATATAATCTTTACTCACTACTGTTCTGTACGCTCATGTTTAGCACATTTAGACAATATCCAATCAGTTCTGATTTCTTCTTGCAGCATATTTACTTCTGACTTCTTGTCTCTGTTTCTCTGCAGAGCTATAGAGGATGTTACTCAGAGTCCCAGCAGAGGAGACAACAACAACAGCAACAGTAGTTTGGGGCTCTCTGTCTCCACCAGCAGCCCAAGAGCTGCTTCTGCAGTGC
Organism: Cyprinodon variegatus; assembly: GCF_000732505.1. Taxonomy (NCBI): domain Eukaryota; kingdom Metazoa; phylum Chordata; class Actinopteri; order Cyprinodontiformes; family Cyprinodontidae; genus Cyprinodon; species Cyprinodon variegatus. The sequence continues at coordinate 257,536 of NW_015151405.1, read as the reverse complement.
TGCTGCCTGGACTAGAGGGCCTGCAGGTATGACATGACGCAAACTTTTAGCTTCTTTCCCAAACTCAGTTCCTTATAGGAATTAAAAATAATTACCTATTCCTATAAGTAATTCTTATAGGATTATGTACTGCCTATAGATGAGGCAGTTTCTAAACGCCTCGTCTACAGTTCCTGGCAGAGATATTTTAACATAACACGTCCCCATCATGGGGATTCAGAGCTTGTCTCTATTATGTTTCAGCAGTGAGTTAAACTGAAGAGGGAAATGCATTAAGTTGACTGGAAAAATCTGTTTTCAGGTTTATTATTTTAATTTTAGGCTGCTCAGTGGTGCAGTGGGTAGCAATGCTTCCTTGCAGCAAGGAGGTTCTGGGTTTGATTCCCAGCCCGGGGTCTTTCTGCATGGAGTTTGCATGTTCTCCGTGAGCTTGCATGAATTCTCTCCCCTGGCTTCATCCCACAGGAGAAAGGGACCAGCAGCCCTCGCGAGTTTTCTTTTTTTAAAAGTTTTTTTTGTTTTATTTTTGTTCTGACTAGCGGCATACCTTATTCTGGGCCTATTCTTGCCTTATGGTGACTCATTATTTCCCTCCTAAGACCTAAAGTTGATCCCACCCAGTTGGCTCCAGGTCCTTTTTTTTTTTAATACCCTTTAGGATTTTAGCAATGTTCAGACCTCTTTTATGCAGGAACCAGATCCTGGATAGTTGGGAAAAGTTTGTGGTTGGACATTTTGATCCAGCTCTTTAAAACATAGCAGTGTTCTCTGACAGTTGGGGAAAGCTTTCTGCCGAGAAGGAGCAGCAACCCAACAGGTGGAACCTACCAAGGGGAAGTGCTCATTTTCTTCTCTAAAACAATCTTTGTAGCCTTCCCTGTCCAGGAGTCTTCTCCTCCATGCAGCATGATTTGGTACCTAAAGCCATGCTACACTGTGTCTAAAGCCCTCAGCATGAAGTTACTGATGTTTTATTTCAGCTGCTTCATACCCTGCAGCACTTTGTTGTATCTGAGGCTTTTAATGGCTGCAGCTCCTTCGATGAAGCCTCTTTAGCTGCCTCATGTACTCTGCCAAGGGCCCCATATGGAGCTTGGGTGTAGAGGTGAGCCCGCCTCTGAAGCAGCCATGAGTCGCATGTGGTTTATCAGGACGGTTTTTTAAAAGAGCCTGATGATTCCTTAACTAGAACGTTGATTTTTGAAGGTTTATCTGTGAGACTACATTCAGCATTCAGATAAACAGCTAAGCATTAACTTGTAATTCTTTCCTCTTCAAACTATTTTTGAAAGGTTTTGTCAGGCTGATCAGGGTAAAGACAAATTTCTTATGATTTTTGAAGTTTATTGAAAATATTTGCTTTATTTCAGGCTCTGGCTTCCCCCAGTGGCCCCCTGGCTCTCGAGTCCCCTCATGTCCCAGATTCTCCCCTGCTGCCTCCCTTAGCCTCCCCCACCAGGGCCCGCTCTCCAGACGTCATCTCTTCCGCTTCAACGGTGATGTCCCAGGACATGCCAGAGATCGCGACACAGACCCTGCAGCACCAGCGCGGTCACGGCTTAGAGGCCTTACCTCTTCCTGCTCTCCAGACGGACAGCATGGCTTCTGCTGCTTGTGCTCTGCACCTCCTGACATCTCCTCGTTCTGCTAACAACAACGGGTACGAGCAGCAATTCTTTAACGCCCTTAAGCCGTTCTCGCTTAATGTACTTTAATAAATGCAATCAATCTCTTTCCCATATCCTAGTTTGTTGCCCCTCGAACTCGGAGGCAGCGAAGTGTCGCCCATCGGGCCAATAGAGTCAGAGTCCAGAATGGGTAATAAACCGTCTCTTCTGGAGAACACGCTGTCGCAGGAGAACTCCGGGGGCAGCGGAGGGTCATTAGATGGCAGTGTTAGCCATACGGCTTGGCCGGCAGCCCCAGACATCACCAGGGAAACCAGAAACAGCCTCAGGGACAACGGGTTGGGAGACTGGTCAGTAACCGCACTTCAAGGCAGTTTATAGTTTTTTGCTTTTGATTTGTGTTGGTCTGTTGGAATCAGTTCATGCTAAAGGTTCGGCTGAACTGTGGATTCCAAGGTTTTCTTCTTTCTTTTCTAATGTTTATCAAGAATGGAAACAATTTCCAACCCATCACATGAGTTCAGTTAATAGAAAAATACTGTTGCTTAATCTTTTCATTAATTATAAACAAAACAATGATCTTCCTTTTGTAGTTAATAGTAGGGCTGGGCAATAAACCTGATTTTTACTGTTACGTCACTACCCATGATAACGGGTGACAATTTTTCCCATGTTGGTAAAGGAAATAAACTTAATTCTGCCATTTTTCCTGTGTGCACTAGTGGTTGGTATTTCCTTCCCCTTTAAGACACTGCAGTGTGTGTCTAATCATGTGATTCCATTGATTGAATCAGAATCATAAACAAAGACAATGGCGGATGAGCCCAATGAAAAAGCATCTAACACAGCTGTAAACAAAATTACATCAGTTAACCCTGTGGAGCCGAGCGAGAGCAGAAATGAGGCTGAGAGCGTGTTGTCAGAGAGCGCGGTGGACGGGTTGTGAGCATTGGTGTGCGAGTTTAAACTATTCCCGTTGTTCTCACTTCACACTCAGTTCGGTGGCACCAAAATTACGCTGTAGATGTTGAGCAACAGAACACAAAATGCAAAGTTTGTCTGAAAACTGTTGGGACTAACCAAAGTAAAACATCCAACCTTCACCTACAGCACAACCAGAGAGGTAACATTTTTCTCCTGTTCAATGAGACATTGTTGAATGTATAAACCTGAATGAGTACAAGACTTTAATATTTAATTGAAAGTGAGATATATATATATATATATATATATATATATATATATATATATATATATATTGTATAAATAAATTCTAAATAGATCAGGTGGATTTTCTGCACATGCCTTTATTTCTGATAGAGGAGCCGGAGCAATTATCGTACATTTATCGTTATCATGGTATAGCCGCCCATTTTATCGGGATATTGTTTTGAGGTAATATACCCAGTCCTAGTTGAGGGCATTTTTTATTTTTTTTTTTAATGGGCCAAGTCATCCATGTTGTATGTGGTGCCGTCCACAGTTTTTATTGCTGCAATGTTCCAACCTTTAATGTTCAAACTCTGTTTAAAAACTAAGGATAACACAGCTTGACGGACGGAAAATAAGATTTTTATTTCCATTTGATTCCCTCAATGCTTTTGGTTGAAAACTGACAGAAAGTCATTTGTTAGGTTCTTTGTCTGGCTCAGTCTTGGATTTTTTTTCTCTCTTGTGACTTTTAGAAATTCTTTATCAGCCTGAGAGAGCTTTCCTTTCTCCTCAGATTTTTTTTAATGATTCACTGACAGTAACGTGAGATGTTATAGTGCTAGGAGGGAACTCTATAAAAAAACTATTGATCAAGACATTTTTAATACGATTAGAAACCCTTTAGACCCTTTAGTTCTCCAATTTTATTTATTGAGAATCAGTTTATTAAAACAATGTTGCCAAAACTGAATCAATGTTTGTCAACCGGTTGTTTCATTGAATCTATCTCTTATAGTTCGAGAGAGGAGTCCAGTGAGCGCCGTTTGAGTTCTCCCTACCACCCTCGCTCCCACCACCTCACACAGAACGACAGTCAGGACGTTGGAGCCGATCAGAGGTAACATTCATCACTGAATTAACTCAGAAGAAATTGTTTTTAGTCACCTACCATCAGATGACTACAGAGCCCTTCACTCATTTTGTTGGCATTTAGCGATCCTGATGATGAGATTTCTAGTCTGGCTTCATCCTCTGGGAACTGCGGCTCTCGCTCCTCCCACAGGATACCAGTCAAAGACTGGAAGACCTCCCCAAGAAGCTCGCCCAAACTAAAGAGGAGAATGAAGAAAGATGACAGGTATGTTTTGAAATTCTAGCTATGCACCTTAAGCATTAAAACTGAAGTAGTTTATGTCTGATTATATCTTTGTTCAATGCCTACTTCCTTCTCTTTAAACTGTTGCAAGGAGCTGCAGTGAAAAACTAGATAAAAATTTTAAAGAATTCTGTTGTATTGGTTTTTATTTTCTGTGATATTTTTTTCTATATATTCACATTTTGAAGATATCAAGTTCATAAGATGTTGATGGAAAATGTTCTGCTTATCATTAAATCTTTGTTGTTGTTTCTCCCATTTTCAGTGAATCTTCTCAGCCCAGGCACATGGATGCTGGTCAGGTAACAACCGACAACCATAACTGCTTCTCTGCCCCAGTTTAATGAATGTAGCTACTATTTACAAAGCAAACCTCAACAGTGCTGAAACAGTAGATTATTAATGTCTCACTCTAATCGGGATGCTCTGTTTGCTGTGTTTATCTTTCAGATAGTATTAGTTTAAAAACACATTACCCTTAGAAATAATATAAAGCAGACATAAAGGTGGAGTTTTTACATACATTGGCTAAATGTTGAATTACATCGTTGACATCATAAACAGAAGTAAATATTTATATATCTCAGACCGTTTCAAATCTATAAAACAAACACTTAAATTTTATATCTTTTCTCATGCATTAAAGTAAACACTTTCATGCTTAACTACTCTATATGTTCTGTGAATTTATCATTTTTGAAAATCTAATCGATTTGGTGAAAAAGTTTAAGCTTTGACCTTAAAATGTTGCCAAACACTGTTGATCTAGATGTCATAACCTGCCCTGATCCATATTAAAGACACTTCAGTTTTCAGTAATGGTAGATAAAAAATGATGAAGAAATAAAACCTTCTTTTGAATGGGATGATCAGGTGGGATAGTATCAGATTATAACACAGCAGGTTCTTGTCTTAACTGATGGATTATAATTTTAATTATAAACAGTATAACGGGGTCTGTTTAAGATGAAGACAGGATGTTTGTAGAAAATGGAAGTTTAATGTTTGGTTTCAGAGGAGGCTTACACTTGGCCAGAGTGAGATAATCAACTAGTTATGGTGCTGATATTTTACTAATAGTCCACAGCACCTAGAGACATTGTGGGGGCGTGTTGGAGATATATCTGTTCACACGCTTTTAAGGTTTTATGTTTTTTACACTAGTATTCCCCTTATTTTTACATCCCTCATTTCTCTGGAAATTCAGTTTTATCCTAATTTTGATTTAAACTCTGCTGTTTTTTTGTAAGGTGCTCGCCTCTTGTGGATTTGTCAGTTTGAGTTGCCTTTTCTGTGTTTTACTCTATTTTTTGTCTTTTGTTTTCTGCCTACAGTTTAATGCAGAAGCTCAGGATGAGCTGTTGATGCTGCTGCGCACCCAGCAGAGAGACTTAACTGAACTGTGGTCACTGGTGGAGACCATGCCGGGTACAATTATTGCTCAGGTGGAGCGCGTCCTGATGAAGCACCAGGAGCAGGAACGTATCCTTCATTCAGTCACTTCTCATGACACATTCCCATTTCCTCCTCCTTCGCACATATAATATGCTGCCATAAGAAAATGATTCAGATCCAAAAGTGGACAACGGGTTTATGTGAATACTTAATACATCCACATGTTTCATCTGCTGTTAAGCCTTGACCCTTCTTGACCTCAGAGCGCAGATTGGATCGAGTTCTGGCAGAGAGTCAGAACCACCAGCAGCAGCTTCAGGAGCAGTTCACCCAGCAGCTGAGCAACACCCTCAGCTCAGCGCTAACAAACAGAATGGACAAAGTGCTTCGAGAGGAGCTGAAGAAAACTGTCCCACAGAGTAAGCAAACATACACAACAGATGACTCATCTTTTATTTATGTACAAACTCCAGGATTATTATTATATGCTTCTAATGTATAGAGAACTTCATCTCTAAAATATTTGATAGAAACCACAAACCTTCCAAACAAATGTCTTTCTTTACAGGTGAGGGTGATATTAAGTCACTTAATATTGTCTGCTGCAGTAGAAGAGAAAGATAAGATAAAAACAAAAAAAAAAGATTGTTTAGATCAGTTAGTTAATGTGTGATGATAACTGATCAAAATGCATTTGGTTATAGGAGCAGTTTGGAGTAAATGGCAAATCCAGCTCATTAATATAGAACCTTTCTTTTTAGTGGGGTGCAATGAAGAGGGGTTCATTCACAAGCTTCCTGGGACAGAACTGGAGAAACATTCAAGTTTCTTAGTTCTGTTTAGTTTAATTTTTTAACTGCTTTGTAAAGTTTGAAAAGTATCAATTTTAGTGGGTAAATAATAACAGAAGGGATTATGACTAATTTAATAATGGGATTCACCACTGGCCGCTTCCCTGCCTTTCCTTGCACATTTTCCCTAGGGATGCTATGTAAATCTGCCGTTGTCACCACCAACACCATGCTTGGTCCTGAATGCACCTTAAAACACATCCAAAAACTTGCTTCTATTTCAACCAGATGCTTTGAATAAAGATAAGAAACTTTGATCACTATGGGGTCACATCAGCTTTTCCAATTAACCAGCATCTGGTCAGAATTGCTTTTTGACTGTGATTCATTTCAAATATCCTCTAAAAACTAATAATATTACAGTAATAATGTTTATTTTGATAAGAAACAAGATTTTAGTTAAAATTTTCTGATTAATTGTAGTCCGCATAAGCATAGATTTATGTCAAGAATAAGATCTAGACAGTGGATTTAACGATGAAAGGATGCTAACAAGCTAACAGACCGTATCCAACTCACAATCTCTCCTCTCAAAGTCCTGTCAGCTTTGAACTGTAACAAAAAAAAAGTAAAAGTAAATTTATATATATATAAATGGTTACACTCTACTAAATTAGGTTTACATAAAAAGCCATTCTACGGAGAATGCATATTTCTTATTTCTGAAAAGAAAAGAGAAATGCTCCATCAGATTATTACTCCAAATATTTTTCTTTAAACTGAACCATTTAAAACTACTACTATCTAGCTACTATCTACATTAACCCACAATGTCTAAATTTTCTGGCTAAAATCTGGCTGATATGGCGGATGCAGTTAGCTGCAGCTTCAAGGGAGGCCACTCCTTCTTTCTGGCTCAAAGCAATTTGTTTACATGACTGCATCACAGCACTTCTGATAGGCTGAACGAAGTATGAGAACAGATTTTTACATTGTTTTAAAAAAGAGGGAGCTGCCCCATGTAGATTAGCTGCTAAAAGACCCACTTTCTCTCTAGGAAGTTGGCCTTTTTTTCCACAATTTCTCCACAATTTTTCCACAGCTTGGTTAAGGTAGCTGTTTGCTGGATGGGGTGGGGTATTCTTATGTAGATATTCTCCAACTGCTTGTTTTTCCAGGACACGGAGGGGCTACTGCTCAGGCAGCAGACCTCATGGGGTTGTGAAGTAAAATACAACTTTGTCCATAAAAATGATGAACAATAGCATTTAAACATAGTAAAAAGAGGTAGCCCATTTTCCCTCATTGTTTTAGGGTTTTTTTGTTTTTCTTTTTTTTTTTATTGATACTGGGAACTGAAGATCAATATTATGATGCATTTTGCATCATATAGCCCCCTTTAAAATTTGATCATCTTATTTTGCATTAAGCAAGAACATTTTTATCACAATAAATGTCAGGAAGTTAGTAAAAATGTGTAAATATCTGGTTTAATGTGAAGAAGTCCCGTCTGATTTGGGATGTCATCGAAGAAGCTGGAAGGTGTTGCTGAGGAGAACAATGCGTGTGTTTTCTAACTGTGGTGAATTAAAGCATTAGGTTTGGGTCAGATAATAAACTTCAAACAAGAAGAATCGGAAAGAAATTTGTTTGGACATTGTTGAGCTGCTTTTTAAGTTTTTGTTTTGTCACTTTGAATTGTTCAGAGTGGAAGTGCAGAGCAGGCCGTCCATCAATAAATGATTATGTTATATAATGCTTGAGATAATTCTGAGCAGAAGTAAAATATAGCTAAGACTGCTGAGGTGTGATGATGTCAGACTTAAAACACTGCCGTCTCTGGAGAGACGTTTCCCTGCCTCAGCTCCTCCAGCCCTTACATTCAGACAAGAAGGTTTTCTATTTGCTCTCTGCAGTACCGCTTGTCTAATTATAGAAATGTTCTTGCTAAATTGTCTCCCTATTTTTTTCATATTTATTAGCAATTTCTAAGAGTATGGAACCTGTGACGGGGCAGCTGAACAATACGATTGCAGCTAAACTGACTGCAGTGGAGGTTACCCTGAAAGACAATGTCATCAAGGTGGTCAAATCCAAGGTACGCGTCCAAAGTTTAGTCTTATTTTTTTTTCTGCTTTTCTTTCTCTTCTATTCTCTTCATTGTTCGACTCTAATGTGGGCTTACTTTATCAGAACACTACAGACGCCATCGGTCGAGCTGTGTCCGAGGCCATGCAGGGCCCCATCCAGGCTGCCTATAAAGACGCCTTCCAGAGCACCGTGCTGCCTGTCTTTGAAAGAGGCTTCCAGTCCATGTTTCAGCAAATCAATGAAAGCTTCAAGCTGGGAACACAAGAATGTAAGGCATCAGAGATTACCTTGAAAAAGTTAACTATTACTGCTATATGCAAGGTGCTTAATAAAGGCATAATTTTACCTGAAAATCCACACCAAGGTGTCAGTCGGGTTTGGCTCAAATGCTTAACAAAGTCTGAATATGAAAACAACTTTATTACCTAAATTACTTACTAAGCTGCATCCACCCATCCTGCCCCCCCCCTATGTTAGTCGTTAATCCATTTTTCCAACCGTTCATCGCTCCATTTGTCCTCCAAATCTTTGTTTTACACACTATAAATGTATTTAATGCACCTTTAAAATCTGCCATATAGTCACAGTAAGCTGATATTCAGTTCAACTTTTTTATAGATTGAAGCTTTGAGAGACACACACTCTGAATGTGCAGAGGAATCTGCAGAGAAGTGTCCACATGTGTGTAGAGCGTTTTCACAGTAAATGTTGAGATTCTGTCAGAATCAGGGGGTCCTTTCATTGTGTTGGAGAATATTAGGTTATCTTTCCTTTGTGATCTTTTTTCACTTCCAGCAGCTTTAAACTTTGTCTGGAAGTAGATCAACTCAGAAGGGAGCAGATGAGGTGAGGCTCCGTGATAGAATGAGATGTAGAACAGGCCACTTCCCAACCAAGCAGCCTCACAGACGCATTAATAACAAGTCGGCTTGTTCTATCTCTGAAGCTCTAAAGTTAAATACATAAACATGGAAAGCACACACAATGAGGCTGCTTCTCCTCCCATTTAAATAGCATCAGTAATCCGATTCAGGGCATTGTAATTACATATTGACTGAATCTGCAGCATTAGCATCTGCACTTCTTTAATTATATGATTGCAATTGTTTAACTTAAATATTACCAATATGCATATTGATCTCCATCTATGTGTTTAAAACAGCTGGGCGAAACCCCCTCCGTCCATATTCATGGTTAAGTTATCTCGATTTGATTCAGTATTGACTGCAGGCAGAAATTGTTCAGGGATTCTTCTGAAGTGGGCTTTAGTTAGTAGTCAGTATCTCAATAGGTTTGCAGAACTCAAGTGCGATCAGATCAGGCTAACGCTGCACAGCTCAGATATATATTTTTTCATTTCTTTCAACCAACTGATTAATGTTACTGCATAAAATTACATCTGCTAAGTGAGTTTTGGCAGATACCGTATTTTCGCGACTATAAGGCGCATATAAATGTCTTTTTTTCCCCCCTCAAAATGTGCACCACGCCCTATAGTGCGGTGCGCCCTATGTGTGTTACGGATGTTGTTGAGACCGCCATGACAACGTTAAAGGGGGAAGTGTGGGCATGGATTGTGTATAAAAGAACAGGTATGTGCTTTATGCAGAACATTGTTGTCTTAACAACCCCGAAAATGGCAAAGAGACACGCCTATGAAGCACAGTTTAAACTGAAGGCTATCAGCTACGCAGAGGAACATGGAAATCGAGCAGCCGCGAGAGAATTCAAGATAAATGAATCGATGGTTTGCAAGTGGAGGAAGATGGAAAACAAACTCCGACAGGTGAAGAAGATGCAGCTGAGTTTCCGCGGACATAAGGCGAGGTGGCCCAAGTTGGAGGAAAGACTCGAGCGGGGGAGTCGTTATTAAGGCAAATGAAAAGGGCTGGATGGATGAGGAGATGATGAAAGCGTGGCTGAGGGAGGTGTATCTAAGGAGACCAGGTGGTCTTTTCCACGCATCACCATTGCGGATGGATGTAGATGTTTGGGCTAACGTGTCTGCTGGCTCTGTTGTTCGAGCTTTCGCAAAAGCCGGCATCATTTCCAAGGAACCGCACGGCACGGAAAGTGACTCTGACAGCGAAGAAGGGGAAATTGGCATGTCTGATTTAGTGCAGCTGTTTAATTCAGAAACAGGATGATGACTTTGATGGGTTTGATTAAAACTTTGTAATAAATACATGAATAAAGCACAAACATACTCAGTTTTGCTCCCGCTCTATTTTTAAATACGCAGTAGAGGTATTTAAACGTAGTAGAGGACATGTACCTGTATATAAAACCCGCGCCCTATAATCCGGTGCGCCTTATGTGTGTGTTAAATACAGTAATGGCACACATAACTGAGACTGCGCCTTTTAGTACGGTGTGCCTTATGGTCGTAAAAATACGGTAAGTTAGGTAAATGTTTTCATTTAATCTCCGTAGCATATTTAGGAGATGACCAAGGGAATATATCTTTTTGCAGCATGGTGTTATTGTTGCCAAGTAAACTGGTGTTTAACCTGCTTTATATAGAAAAACAGAAGTTATTCATATAAATTAAAACTGGCAAATTTAAACTTCACAAAACCAAGAAGGTTTTGCAAACCGCCGACAACATAGCCTCTGGGAACATCCATGCACTGAAACCACTCCACCACATTAAGGTGTAAAGTCTGGAAGCTTTTTTGTAGTCATGTCTGGATGTGTGATTGGCATCAGAAAATGGTCTGATATTACGCAAAAATGAATATTGGAATAGATCAACCTTCCCATTAAAAATTAGAAAGCTCATGGAAACACTATTTCTAACCGCTTTTGTTTAAAGTCACGTTTTGGTTCCCATACAGGTTTTTGTTAAGTATTGTACTCTGTTTGAGAAGTGTCACTCATCAACCCTTTTCTTTTCCACGCCACAAAAAAAGTCATTATAGTATGTATGATTCATGCTGTAATCGTATTGGGTCAACATCACTATCAGTCATTGCTCAAGACTGCAATATTGTGATCATATCATAAATTAAAAAGTTGTATCGGGACATCCCTAGTATTTTATTTTTGTTTTTTGTTTGTTTTTTAAACTGCATTTGAATATAATTTCTCCAAACTTATGACATGATGACAGCAAAAATTAGATGACTTCTGATATTTCCTCTTCACTGTTTCAGTCACAAAGAATTTAAGGTAAAAAATGTGCAGGCGTGTTATTTACCCATTTAAAGTGTTCTTGTGTAATTGCTTTGCTGCAGACACCTGAACAGTTGGAAATGTTGCCAATAAACCTAATTAGCAGTAGGAGGTAATAACCTTAGAGAAACCTCTATAAAGGCTAACAGAACAGATGCGTTTTAGTGCCTGATTCTCCTCAGGATCCAGGAAGCTTGGAGCATCTGAAGACAGCTAATCCAGTTTAAACTGACATAAACAACAAATCGAGAATTATTTATATGGCAAATAGTCCTCGGGTTAAAAGTTGCCAGGTTTGAGTGTGATGAGTTTTGTCTTTCTTGTTCCCAGACATCCAGCAGCTGGAGACTCACTTGAAAAGCAGAAAGCAAAGGGAGCAGGACTCACGGGACCCTGTGATCGGCCAGCTTCAGCAGATGATCGACACCTTCCAGAACTCCACCGATCAGCTGGCCGGCAACATATCGGCCGCCGTCCGGACCGAGGTCCAGCACCAGATGCAAATGGTGGTGGGAAAGTAAGTATCTGAGGCGACCCTAATCGATAGATCCCTCAAGGAGGGAACCGCTGCTCTACAAAAAAAGCAAAAAACTACAGCTCCTGCTTTAAAAAAAAAAAAAAACATTGCTTTAGTTGACTGAAACCACTGACTAAAAAAGAATCGACTGGCTGTTTGTTTTGCATATCATGTATGTAAATCAGCAACTCCAGCTGTGCGGCAGAATTTGCTGTAATGGATTGGAGAGTAAAAACAAGCAAAGCTTAATCCTGAGGCTAATGTAAAAGGATAATTCGATTAGGTCTCTTGTTCCCCATGCAATTAATTCCTTATCCTAAGGAGTTTATAGATTTAGGGTTGGAGCAGAGAAGAAGTGGACCGTTAGCTGATGCTCTAACATCTTAGAAAGGAAATGACAACCTCAGTCTGCAAGAGACTGTTTAGCAAATAAGCCCAACTAAATCTTATATTTTACTATAAGTTCTGGAAAGATTTGATCTGAAGGATAACTTTGGTCCCCTTCTCCAGCCTGCAGGATACTATTCTCAGCCAAGTGCAGCGAATCGTCAAAGGGGAGGTGAACCTGGCCATGAAGGAGCAGCAGGCAGTCGTCACCTCTAGCATCATGCAGGCGATGAGGTCAGCAGCGGGAACGCCTGTCCCCACTGCGCACCTGGACTACCAGACGCAGCAGGCAAACATCCTGCAGTTCCTCCAGCAGGGCCAGCTCAATCAGGCCTTTCAGCAGGTAACCCAGCAGAGCGCCCACTCCACTTTCCTTCTCTGTATCACTGACTGCAGTCACACTCAGATAGACCAGGACACTGTTACGCCTTTGGGGCTAACGGCTCAGAAAACCTTTAAAGTGCGGTTTACTTACACACTCAGGAGGGACAAAAGTACAGCTGCAGGTATTCATTATGCTTCCCCCATGTTGCTTTGTTTCTGAAACTTCTCTTTGCTGTAAACAAACTCACCGTTTTTACCTCCTGCTACTCCTCTGAAATCTTTTTATAGCTCATGTGGTTTTTTTAAATTCCTGAATTTTCCCATCAGGTTTTAAAACCAGCAGGAAAAGATCCTGTATAAATGATTCATGTCATAACTCAGTCTTCTCTTGGTGTTAGAATTGGTAAAAAAAGAAGAAAATAAACTGGTTTAGTACAACTCAGCATAAGGTCACATTTTTATGTCCAATAAAATATGTTTTCCAGTTAATTTCTTCCTAAATGAAATTTTATTTCCCTTTATTCTCATTTAGTCTCAAAACGTGTTTAGAAACAAATTTGAGTTTGGTAGACATATTTAAACTTGATTCCTTATTCTATTAGATGATTGAAAAATACACTTTTGTTAAATAAGTTTAGTCTCCTTTTTTTATTTTAATCTTTTTGATATTAAAAATGTTGTTTTTATTAAGGTAACACAGGTTAAAGGTGCAGGGGCCAGGGTACACGTGTCGCCATAGTAGATATATATCCAAGGGGGATTGTGTTTATGCATCAGTATGCATATTTTATTTATGCATCAGTAAGAGTTTTCACCCTTTAAAGGACTTTCCTTGAGCATTTTTAAAGGATCCAGTCAGGATTAGAGAAAAACGAGGATGCATACGTACCAGTTGAGCAGTATTTTCTTTAATTTCTGTTGGATTCCAAATGGGGCTGGGCGATTAATTGCTTTTATCAAATCATTCTAAAGATTACATTTTTTTTTGAAAATCAGAACTTATATAGATTTTTTCAATACACTATATATTCTTTTATGCTCAGAGTTACATCAATCCAATTTTAGCTCTTAGGCGTCTCATAACTGTTCAACTAGCTCACCGTGTGATACCATTTAGCGTGTTATATTTTAACTATTTGTTGTGAATCCTGATTATTTTACAAGCATGTTTCATTGCTAGAAATTTGATGCTTTTTTAATTACTTTATCCTTCTAGAGGGGATGAATGAAATCAAAGCTAGTTTTTAAAAAGAAAAAATGTATTTTGGCATTTTTATAATCAACTTAGGACCAAGAAATTATTACATTTTAAATCGCATCTCCCAGCCATAGTTCAAAACTATTAAACTATAAATATTTTTATCAAAAATCATTTTTTTGTAAGAAGCTTGATATCGGTGAAAATAAAATGGGCACAAAGGAAACTCTTAAGTTTGTACTGGGCTGGATGAACCCTGATGAGTACGTCTCTAATGCTGCGTTCACACTGAACGCAGCAGGAGCCGCAGAAGCAGCCAGCTGACATGCAAAGTCAATGGTTGACGCGCATCAAGGCGCAGCAACAGGTCCCGCGGCGCGTTTTGAGCAGCAGGAGCAGCGCATCGGGAGCGTTCAAGCATCTGACGCGCGTGACATGCCCCAAACGCGCTGCTGCTCGAGATGGAAAAATTTACCTTTTGCTGCTTGACGCGCCGCATCAACCAATCAGAGAAGCTGATCTGGGAGCTGGCTGGGAGAGAGACACATCGCTGATGACACAGAGCGCTGTGATCACTCCTCTGAAACAGTTTATTAACGCTAAAATTGATTTAAAAATGCTGGAACCTGCCAGCAAAACACGTTCGCCTTTATTATCCTGGTGCCTGCAGTTTGGATTACGTACATGAAAACCGCTTCCAGCCTCCGCAGCAAACCGCGAGGAGGTGACCGGTCCAGAGGCTGCTGTTGAATGGGATTCCTACTGACAGTGCACCGCCGGTATGTGGGGGTCTGAGCGGCTACAACAGAAATAATATTGGAAGGCAGGATGATAATCTGGATGAACTGACTGCACTGATTAAGTTTTCAGGCGGATTTTCCCACTTAAAAAAAACATATTAAAACTACTTTATTCCCACTGATCAAAGCAAATATAGCTGCAAGGCAAAGAAAGGATAGAGTAACTCCGCCCAACGCGCATCAGATCCACTTTTCCACCGCGCAGCCAGAGCATCAAAGCTGCTTCAGCCGCACGTCAGAACTAAACTGGTACAAGCATCAAAACTGAAGCAGTAGATGCGATTTTGCTGCTCCTGCTGCGTTCGGTGTGAATGTAGCATGAAGCATGATGAAGATTCATGAATTGAGAATAATCGGTATTTAGTTTGGGGCAACTGATCCTTTTAATTTAATGTAATTAGTGCAAATGTAGAACATAGACCCCAAAAAGTTAATGTCATTTTGGACTAAAGTTTGTCAGAACCTTGATAACTTTGATATTACACCTATTTATACAAAAAACATTAACTCAAGACATTACCCATTCTTATCTAGTTATAAAGAAATCAAACAGCAGTTAAGCCACATCTTAATTACCTTACCTAGCTCTCAGCTGAAGCCTAAATATTTACTATATTTCAGTCACTACAACAATGCCAACAAGTACAAAGTTCCCCCAGGAAGCATCCAGTCCTCAGGTTCACATCATCAGGTCTGTGTGTGACAGTAGAGCAGGAGGAAGAAGCCAAAAGATGGCTCTGGCAGGTGGAAGAATCCCATCCCCATTTGAAGTTAATGGTTTCCATTTAATCATGAGGAAGTAATCTGACAGAATAAATAAAGGAATCATAATAAAGCCCCCTGTTTACCTCTGCCTCCTCCTGCAGGCTCTGTCAGCGACTGATCTGAATCTGGTTCTGTACGTGTGTGAGACCATCGACTCACAGCAGGTGTTTGGGCAGACGCCCTGCCCTCTGAGCCAGCCTGTGCTGCTCTCACTCATCCAGCAGCTTTCCTCCAACCTCACCACCCGCTCTGAGCTCAAAATCAGGTAAGAAAATAAAACAAACATGTTTTATATCACAATCCTTTTCAGGAACTCTTATTTATGAATGACTTAACATTTTTCTACATAATAAAAATTTACTTTGCTCACCTGTCAAAGCCTGCATGAATGAAAGTTTTTCATTTAACTTCTGTGCTGCGAGTCATCACAGCCCCACAGATTATACAGATGTCTAAGCCCTGCACTTCCATCAGCATCCAGTTATGCTTCTCACTTTTATAATGTTCTACCAGACAGAAACGTGATCATTCATTTAAAGGTTTATATGCGAAACAGAGCTTTAATGTCATTCTGTTGTTAGAAATGCTGGAAATGTGAGCCATGATCCCAAACCATGGAACAGAGAACATTCTTGACTCAACCTGCCTTTAAAAGTTTTTTTAAAAATCAAGTTTATATCCCAACTGTAATTATTATTATGATTAAAATAAACTATTGGTCATATTTTCTCCAGCAACTCATGTTCTATTGGGAAAGTAGGCACGCACATGCTGACAGCAGTGTTGGGAATGGTACTTTAGTTAAGTAACTCGTTATAGTTACTTCTCCATGTAACTGAGTTAGTAACTCAATTACTGCTCAATGAAAGTAACTCTTAACAGGCCAAAGTAACTATGCAGTTACTTTTTATGTTTTAAAATGTGGAAGAACCTTCGTTATCTGAATTTTAAGACAACTAAAGGTTGAATTATTGATATTTAATTATTTTTTTTTTTTTTACGACAGCCCTCAATTGGCTATAAAATAAGTTTATATTTTCAATCAATGAAACTAAAATAAAAAATACACTTTGCAATAGCATTAAACAGTTAGTTACAATGGTAGTTGCTTGCGGATGTTTTTACTGTAACGCGTTAGTCCCCCACTTGTTGGCAGAGATGCACTGTTCAACAGAAGTGTGATTTCGTCTTGTGATTCCCCTTCTTTTTTCAATTGATGTTAATAAAAAACAAAAAAAACATTTACACAAAAATGTAGATGTGAAGGGCATCAGCAGGCCTGCTGTGTAGCGCTTCCTTTGGCCTTTTCTCAATTCACAAGAATGCCAATATGGACTAGTGTTCTCGCCAAGTATGTTCTTGAGAAGAACCCAGGAAAGTGTGGACTCGGGGAGAACGGCAGCACGCAGCATAAATATGGGTCAGTTGGAACCGAAGCACATTCGTAATGTCACCACATGCTCGGCTCGTCTGAAGCTGCTTTTCACCTCCTGTTATTAATAGTCTCTTACATTCTTACTTTTTTAGTGGGGGAATAATAATTAACACAGTCAAATAAACACATAAAATTAACATTTTGCCAAATAAAAAAAAAAAACTGTCCATCAGAGCCAGCAGTGCTTCACACACGGCTATACCGAGTGCGCTGCTGCAGACGGGCTGCGGTTAGCCTCAGAGGTCCGCTGGTTGCCACGGTCCTCTCAGCATCAGAACTTTATTTTAATTATACACTAAATTAGTAATTGGGAAATATAGACGCCTAAAGGTATAATGTTCTCGCCTCAAAATATCTTAAAACGTACTTTTATAGAACAACAGCAACAGAAAAGAGAACTTTTAACTTAATACTCTGAGCTCTGTGAGCGCTCCCCTTCGAAGCTGCTGCTGCCGCAGTGCATGCTGGGACAGCTGTCAATCTCAAGATCAGACAAGTCTGCTCTGATGCATGCTGGGTAAAGAGGGAGGGGCGAGATAAACATGGGGGGACTGTGCACAAACAGCCACTGGCTAGTTATGTTGGGTGGATGTCCTAGTTGCTCACAGCGCCCTCTAGGGCAGCGGAGCACCACACTTTGAAAAGCCTTCTTCCATAAAATAATTTCTGAACACATTTTTTGATTAATCTGCATCTGGAATATTTTTCTTTTACTCCAGAGTAATTCTGCATAGCATGAAAAAAAATGAAAAGATTTTCACTCTGATTTCTAAAATGAACTCTGCTTAAAAATATTTGCAGGAGGTTTTTAAAGAAGTTCATTAGTTTTCATCAGTAACCTTTAGGCTGTAACAGCAGAAACATCTTAATCATTAAGTTTTGAAGAGCATCCCGCACCTTTTCTCCTCCTCACACCGGTGCTTGTGCTGCACTCCATCAGCAATAAAGCCAGCCTTTGACTCAATTATTTCCCCACATCTAATCTCCACTGTATGACTATTATTCATAGTCTCCTGTGGGGTGAAACGGTGCTAAAGTGCTGACCGGATCACGCTGCTCCGTCTGCTGCACGGCTGTCTGGGGAGCTCACACAGTCCCACAGATAGCATCGGTTTTAGATGCTCTCTGCTGCTCTGTTCTGGCTTTGTCCTTGTTCTTGTCTGTTTTATTGGGTTTATAAAAATCTTTCTGTTGGTGGACTTTTTCCTTTCTTTCTTTGCATCCTGTCTGAACCTCCATATGTCCTCCCTCTGGCTCTGATTTGCTGTACAGCAGAACTTGATGCTGAGGTGCTTCAAAGCGGAGGCCGCTGATTTGGCTCTCTGGTTTTGCTATGATGAAGACAGCAGGGTGTGGCTCAGCTGAAGCTTTTTTGGGTTATGCATAATTTATTAGAAGGAAAACTAAATGACACTTTTTAACGTAACTATTCTATAATTTAGTGGCAGATTTGATTTTTAATTATGCTGGAAAGCTTCCCTTGCACAGAGATAGAAATCATGCAATAAAGTGCCCAGCCTGTGATAGTAAATCATAATCACAGGGCCGTCTGCAGATAAAGGTGCCTTCTGATTGGAAAGATCTTATAAAACTTGTGAGGGGGATTCTTTGGACGCCTGAGAGTGTCGTTATCCACAGAATCCACGTGATCTTTGTGGGGGTCATTATCTAGCTGCGAGGGAACACGCCATCATAAAAATGGATAAGCGAATAATATGAAGCGGGGGAGCAGGAACAGCCGTTAAACTGCTTCACTGTGTGTTTTAAAGGTTTGGATGGAACGTGGCTACAAGTTGATGAGTTATTAACTCGCAGAAGGACAGTTCAGTGTCTGCAGAGGTCTGTGCAGCGACATTAAAAGTCTCTTTAAAAGCGTGTGTCCGCTCTGCTGTGGGGGATTTAATAGACGTGTGATTTTTGGCCTGGCAGGAAACCAGCAGGCAAACTGGGAAGGTTTGATTTACACTGGACTTTTCCTCCAGATGTCTGACCCAAACCATTAATTAGAGAGTTAAATGTTGAGCAGCTGACAGTTAAAGGACAAGAAGAGTATAAAATGGATCAGAAAGAACTGGATCGACTGGGTTTTGCTCTGAGTTGATCTCCGATGTGGGAAGAACGGAAGAGATTGTTTCCATCGCTTGCATTTAAAAGAAATTAAACAAGATGTGAGAAGTTTACAAAATATTATGTAGTACCTTCTTCTGTCTGAAGATGCTCCTCTCTTCTTATTTTTTTCCCTGCCAAGCAGACAGACTTACCTTAAATTGGTGCAACATCAAATAATGCGATCGTAACTTGCCTCTACTTGCACAAGGTTTTCATTCCTGATTTACAAAAAGAGAGAAGAGGTGGATATAAAACCCCAAACACAGTTCATTTGGTTCTTATCACTTTGTTTGGACAGTCATCACCAACCAAGACATAGAAATTTATTTGATGGTTTAGATTTCAGTCTTTTAGCCTTAGAATTGACTTTTTGGTGCAAAGCTGTTGGCTTACAGCTGCTAGGTTGTTCTATTTTCGGTGGGTTTCATTTCTAAAGAGCTTTAGAAATCCTCCAGAACCCTTGATCCAACTTCACAGAAATGAAAATATAAAATGAGAAACTCTCTAGACCTCTGCACAGACTTATAAAATGTAATCCAACACAAGAGATTTACCTTAGTCACCCAGAGGCTCTGTGTTGATTTTTTTTGTTTGACTTTGTTTTCACATGTTTTTACTTTTGATATTGATCAATAGATAAAGTATATTTTATATATTCTGGTCCAAAATCAAGACAAATTAAAATTCTGAAGCTCATTTAAAACATGAGACCAAAAAACTGCACAGTTGAAAATCATCTGGAGGCTAATTGGGTGAAATAAATGTAAACCTGACCTTTAATATTCTATGTCACACTTTGATTTTAAAGTTACCCACCAAAACTTTGGGTTCAGATCGACCAACAAACTGCAGATTCATTTAGAACATTTTAAGGAATCTAGAAAATGTTGGTTGAACTGAACTTGTGGTCCCTAACCTTATTATGCTAAGATCTGAAGTTGGTATTTCTTGGATAAGATTTATTCCTCCAACAGATTTTAAGCAAGAAATATCACTTTTAGAATCTGCAGAAGTAAGCATCCTAAAACAGAGCTATTTTATTTTAAGCAGGATGGGGAAAAAAGCAGTAAAATTGCCCTTTTTTCTTTACTTCAGATGCTCCAACCTTGTTTTATTTAAAAGTATATAGAAATCTACTGATAATAGGAAACAATGGTTGTTTAAGCAGCAGAAGATTCATATAATCTGATGTCCAGAATATTGAAGGAAAAACTGTAAAGATTGTGAAAACCATGTTTCTCACTAAAGTTTGCTTCATTCTGTTCCCCTTCAGCTACCTGGAAGACGCAGTGATGAACTTGGACCACAGAGACCCTCTGACCAAAGACCACATGTCCTCTGTGCTGTCCCAGGTCCGACCAAAGCTCATGGCCTTCCTGCAGCAGGACCCTCACGGCCCGCTCAGCAAGAGGGCGCGGCGCCTGCTGATGATGCTGCAGGGACTCGTCAACCACTAGTCCTGGAGCAGGAGTCTCTTTGACCCCTCCCCCCTCTCATCATCTCTCATTTTGGTTTTGGTTTTTAAAGGCAGAAGCTTCAGGAAACGCATTGTTCTGCTTCTGAGACAGAACCCCATCTCTGTCTCCTCAGTGCCGCATCACTTCCTGGTCTTTAGGTTACTGTAATTTCATTTTTTTTCCTTTATGTGGGAGGATAATGATGACAGAAGGATTGTCTAACCTCACTGTTGACCTTCTGGTCTTCTCTGACACTTGGAGCCGTCTGCTGACCCGAGGAATTCGTTGGAACCGTCACCTTCAACCAGGGATGCAGACAGAGCGTTGCCAAACGCGCAGCCTGAAGAAAAGACGTCTGGCCTGAAAATGTAGCCTTAATAGCAAACAGCTGGCCTTTTTTTGTGTGTTTTTTTTCTGACGGGGAATTCATCGGCTCATTCTGCTTTCAGTTCAAGCCGATCAGGGCAACCAGAAGTATGTGCGATCCCAGCGGCATTTTGTGTCTCCTCTTGGTTATTTCTTAATGGGCTGGAGGTGACATTCATGCCCCGCCGAGTCTTTGACAAGAGAATCTGATGATATTCATTAAGATAATTTCATTTTTTCAGGATTTGTTCCATATAAAGGCTTGGAGGGGGAGCAGAATAGGTCCCAGGTGATAAATGAATGCAGAGGTATCAGTTTTGATGTGATAAAGCATTTTTTGTTTAAAATCAGACATTTTGAGAGTTGAGCAACACAAAAGTTTGCCGTCCAAAACTTGTTTTGTTCGATATGTTAGCCTCTTTTTATAAAGAGCATTTAGTATTTGTAAGCCATGTATACTTGCTTTAGCTCAATATAAAAAATAAAAAAAAAATACTGATGTTATTTTATCAGGATGTTTGTGACCTGAATGTGCAGTTACTCCTCTTTAGGCTCTAGGAGGCAGCACTCTCTCGGATTCTGTTTTTCCATGTTTAGGATTTTAAAAAGTCGCTTCTTCTTTACTAAACCAAGATTTTTCCCGCGGTTAGGTTGCGAACGCCTACTTTGTTGAAATGTTGGCGCTCATTCACTCGACCATTAAACTTACAGGGTAGATTTACGTTGTTGCTGATTGTTAAACAAAATAATCTCTGGTTGTTAAGAATCTGTTAGACTCGTCTATAAAGTGCCTTACTTTATTTTATCAGTTCCTGACATGTAAGGTTAAGCGGTCACAGCAGCTGTGTTTTGGTTTCAGACTACGGACCCACACAGGAGAATCTGTATGTTTGGTTGGGATCCAGATGGGAGCGCTCATTTCAGGCCTGGAGGAAGATAGAAGCTGTTTATTTTCTTGACTACTAGCTGCTGTACAGATGCTAAGGTTTCCTCCTCTCTCTTCATTGTTTGTTTCGTTTGACCCACATGGTTCTGTTTGTGCTGTTTATAGTTTGTTTTACCCCTTAAACATTTTGGAATAAAGGAAAAAAAAAAAAAATTATTTACTTTGTATCTTTTTTTTTTTGTATCAGGTTTCTTTTTATCTGCTGGATCTGATTGAACTTTTAACTTTTGTATGTATTGAGTATTTAAAACTTTAAAAAGCATTTCTAGTTTATTCCCACTAATTTATAACACATTTAAAGCCTTTTTGATTTTGCCTACAATCTTATTTTGACACAATTCCAAAGTACTGATCCTAAATGGAAATGAAATGTAACTGGTAGGTTTTGTTTTATTACCAGCTGAAGGCAGGACAGATCTGCAGCAGTTTATTGCAGCATCGCTCCAGATGCCTCTGACTAAAGACACTGTTGTTTTTCGACTGTCTGACGAAGAGGATCAACGTTCTTCACTTTAATGAAGAATTCTTCTTTGTGAGATAATCTCCAGAGGTTCTAGATGAGTTCCTAGCTGATGTTTTTACCTCAGCAGATGACAGAAAGATTGCACTCTCCAAAGAGACTGATAGAAGTTGTCCCTACCAACAATAACATGTGAATAACATGTTTATAATTTACTATACAGCATTGTTGCAGCAGTAGAGGAGTTCTGGATGGAGAATATTGACAGACGAAAACAGATTTTATCTAAAATGCAACATTTTTATTTCTTTTTTTTTTTTACAATTTTGGTATAATTGCTGCTCTAAGCAGGTCGCTCTTTGAGCTAAAGACATGTTTTACAGTCTCTATACTCCAGTTAATGATTGATTACTAAATTTGTTGACATTATTTCAATAATTGATTAATCCGATGAATTGTTTCAGCCCTAAATAAAATACATGAAATGTGTTAAACAGATTAACTACATCCTAGATGTACAACTTGTAGAGTGAGGTTAATATATTAAATGCTCAGTGTCGGTTCTTCTTCTAGTTCCAGGGCACATGAACGTACAATACATTATTTGGTGCCGCTTGAATCTATTATTTCACTTTATTTCATGATACAAAGAGAACATTTAAAAGATAAGAGTGGGTTTTACCTCTGTTAACCTCTGCACAATTCTATATCTTCAAAAAAAGTATAAATCCACATATAACAGGCACATTTAGACTATATTCTGTTAAATAGGCACAGATTTATCTACTGTCTTGGTTGTTGGTAATTTCAAATGCAAACCTTTTCAAAGTGGAAAAAAGTCCTCATTTATAAGAGCCAGTTAAGCTTCAGTCATTGATAAACAGCATCTAGTGTGTGTAGTGCATATAACATTTGTATAAATGTAGCAAGAAATGTTGCTTTTCTCTTTAAACGAAATACACCCTAATTTTCCCGTCAAGCATTAAAAACAAGCATGCATATTTTTGCATAGGACCAATGACATCAGACCAATAGTGTCCCTACCAAAGTTGAAATCAAACCTATGCCCTTACCCATCAGTCGGGGCATCTATCTTTCTGACAAGATGAGATGGAAAAATTCAGTAAATGTCCGTCAGCTGGAATGATTAATCCAGCATTTAGCCCATTGTGCAGCCTTCACGCATTAACAAAAGGCTTTCCTGCATGAATGAGGCCAAACCTTTGCCACTGTCAGAAATGTGGATTACAAACTTGCATTTGCATGTTGGTCTAAGGTTCATTTCCTTGGATAGGTTTTAATTTTGGTGAAATCCTCAACAACTGTAAAGCTGATCTGTCAAAGTGTGGACAACTTAAGAAAATCTGAAGCATTGTTGCTTTGTGACGAAACTGCATGTGCAATGAAAGATTTTTGGATTCAGCTCCAGAGAATAAACTGCTACAGAAGTTGCCACCAGTGCAGAGTGTGCACAGCATTGGCAGCAGATGGGCCTGATCATCTCACCCTTTCATTACAAGTAAACAAGAGCATGCATGTTCGCCTTTTTTATACCTCCAATTCTTTTTATAAGTTTCACAGTTGAACACTTTTAGTATAAAAGCGGCACACCCTTTCATGTATGCGGCCCCTGGTCTCTAGCTGTGAGATGTGAGGTGGCCCCTGCTTTAGGTGGTTGAGCTAAAAGAATTTCTGGGATGCATTTTTTTCTCCACGCCAAACTATTTTAATGGTGAAAAATGATTGTTAATATGACAGCACAGCCACAGGGGCGGAGCTAGATGGGGGGCCAGGCGTGGCCATGGCCACCCTTAGCCAATCATTTGCCAGCCCTACAATTTTCCCCCTGTAATTTTTCATATATTAACAATAACTTGACAACAAAAACACTGCGGTTAATTATGCACGTCAATATACTAACATTAAAGACGATAAGTATGGAATTTATTCACTCTTCAGAACTAGATTTTGTTTTATATGGGGTAAAGAGAAAAGGATGTGTCTCTGCAAGTCATCTTCAGTGAAATCATAGATAAATAACTATTTTAATAAAGACTTGTTAAATAATCAATTTATGTAGATATTAGTACTTGTAAATATTAATTTTCTGCAGAGTCATTATTGATAAAAGTAAGGCAAGGCAAATTTATTTGTATTGCACAATTCAGTACAAGACAATGCAAAGTGCTTTACATGATTTACATATGTGTTTGTGTGGCTAATATGTTTGTGGTGTTTGTTTTTCCCACTGGGCCAAGGCCTGATCCAAGATGAAACATCATCATCAAGCAGTTCTACCCAACTTATGTCAATGATTGTGAAACTAACTTTACGCTTCTTTGGATTTGGATATCATGCTCTGTTTTTGACGAGCTGGCAAAAATGCCAAATAACCACCACCAAAGCTAAACATCATGCAAGCAGGAAGAATGGATGGTTATGGATACTTCTGCTTCTTCTACTCTTGAGCGGGGACAAACAACTAAATCCAGGTCCCACAAATAATATCAACAAAAGTAACCCTAACCCTAACAAATATTATTCAGAGATTTAGTTGTGCTATAAAAAACAATAGAAAACAAACTAGTCTACCATGGGTAAACCATGCTATTATTCAACTTATGAAAAAGCAAGATCTTGCTCTGAAAATTTCACTAAAAACTAAATTTCAAACAGACACACTTGTCTTTAAATTACTACGAAATAAAGTTGTTAAAGCTACAGTGTGTAATAATTAGAGGGATATACAGTCAGAAAAGTAATATATTATACATAACTATGTTATTTATCATCATCTACGAGCTCAGCCTCTTAACCTTAATATTTGCTTTGCCTTAGAATTCGTTATTTATAATTACATAGGAGCGGGTCTCGCAGCCATGGAGGCAGACATCTTTGTGCTACGGCAGCGCAGAGCCAACAAACTAGCGATTGCGAGATCGCCCATTACGCTCGAAAGTAACTACGGCAAGTTGAGAGAGATGAACTGAGACGGTACTGAAATCTATACCCTACACAGACTAATTAAATACTATCTGTAAAATTATCTATGTAAACAAACCTCATCACTTGAGAAGGTAGGTGATGCGGACGTCGTGGAAGACATTTTTTCCCGTAACGCTCGCCGTACTTTTGGGGGGGAGAAGCGGTGGGGGGGAGATGTTCATGTTGCTGCGGTCTGCAGTCTGGACATTAGATGTCGCTGAAAATTACAAACTGTAGCTTTAATGAAATAAGAAAGTCAAGTACCACATATTTTATGCAATTGTTTGCTGAATCAAGTGGAAATAGCTCTGAAATATGGAAGCAGATTAACAAGTTGACCAATCGCAAGTGCAATTTAAGAAAATGTGTAACAAAGCTCAATATAAATGGAATGGTTAGCAATGACTCTGGCAAAATTGCAAATGAATTCAATTCATATTTTATTAATTCAGTAGAGCAACTTGCTGAAAATTTCAATCCAGTTTTGGTTCCATGTAATGTTGCTGAAGACTCAGCCTCACCTTTTCACATTAAACAGGTTGACCAAAGTGAAATAAGGACAATTGTCAATCAATTAAATTCATCCAAAGCAAAAGATATATTTGGTTTAGATACATTTTTAATCAAAAAGTATAGTGCAGATCTAGTAAAACCAATATCTCATCTAGTGAACTGGTCAATTAAAAAATGTGAATTTCCACAAGGGTTTAAAACAGCTGTTGTGACTCCAATTTTTAAGTCTGGATCAGCTGATGCGGTCTGTAATTATCGACCCATTGCAATTGTACCTGTCATTTCTAAGGTGCTAAAGAAGCTAGTTGCTGAACAATTAATGGCCTATTTAGAGGAGAAAAGAATACTTAACCCTAAACAATTTGGATTTAGACCAAGGTATTCCACTGAAATGGCCGTATGCCATTTAACGGAATACATAAAAAGTAGTTTGGATGGAGGAAAATGTGTTGGGGCAGTATTTCTAGATTTTACAAAAGCGTTCGATACTGTAAATCACACAGTTCTGCTAAGGAAACTGGAACAACTAACCAAACAAACCTTAAGCTGGTTCAAATCTTATTTTGAGCAACGACATCAGTGCGTCAAAATTAATGGCGTCAAATCTGGGATCCAAAAATGTAATGTGGGTGTACCACAGGGGTCCATTTTGGACCCATTACTTTTCTGTTTGTACATAAATGATATCCCAAACATCTGCAAAGATGC